>NC_085045.1:6940818-7180818 GCF_963692335.1 Osmerus eperlanus | reverse complement strand
ATGATGGACACGGACTCTCACACACTGTGTGTACATGACATCATGTGAATCCAGGACCGGTGGAGGTTCCACAGAGAGACACATTCTTACACCGTGAATGAGGTGCAAGAAAACAAATTTGTCAGTGAAAGAGGGAGAGGAAGAGAGAAAGAAAGGATAGGAAGATTTAGAGAGAGAGAGAGAGAGAGAGAGAGAGGGAGAGAGAGCGAGAGCGAGATGGAGAGAAAACATGAAAATTCATACTAATTTTCCATTTCAGCAATCAATGGTTATGAAGCTGAAACTGTCATCTTTGGCATGGCTGTAATTGGTTTTGGCCCCAGTTCTGCTGTCTGAGTCATGGGAGAGGGGCGAAAGAGCAGATGGAGCGTTTCCTAGGCTTCTGTAAGAAGACAAGTCTCCCATTCAGGTCTTTCGCTCCTCCATCTGATTACGACCAGCGGCAGACATCCAACCGATGTTGGCTCCCAGCATACTATGTCAAATTTTGTTTCGGTTTTGCCAGGTTGTTCTTCTAGGTTCTTCTAAGAGCTGTATATCTGGCATGTTTAGAGGTGCTAGTATCCTCTCAGGTCTTGTGGGACAATGCAGAATTGTAAGTTATTTTCCTAAATTTGGACAGTCATACTGTTAATTAAAAAGAAATAGCAATAGAGAGGAAGAGAGAGAATCAAGAGAAACCGAATAGAAGACAAAGCCTTCAAAACCAAACCTTTGAGTAGCTGGATAAAATAACTAGGACTGTAATCAAGACAAATGTATATCGCTTGTCCCTTGGATCTGATCAGAAAAAGTGCGTGCATTGTTGGCCTATCTGTTGCTAGGCAGGGCTTGCGAGTAAACACAGTGTAACACATCCATGGCTCTAGGCCCTTCATCCACCACTTGACTTTCTCTAAGCAGAGCCTGAGCCCAGGGCTCCAGATGAGGGCAAGCTCGTCTGCTCCTCGCCATGGTACACTGCCATACAAAAATGGAACTATTTGTTCCTGTTTTCTCAACACTGGGAATTTATAGGGCAGCTGCTGCAGATGTTCCCATAAAGAAAGCCCAAACACTGATGTCAAACGGTTTACATACTGTGCTAGATCTCACACACACTTGTTCTCTCGCTGAACCACAAGGCCGTTCCCTGGCCTCTTTTACAATAATACATGAGGGTTGGCTGGGAGAAAGCTGGGGTAGGCTAGATAGATGTGTGGTTTGATATTGCTCTTGCTGGCTGCAGCCTTGGACAGATGATTGGATGTTAGTGCAGATGTATATTTCATCAAATGTGTTAGTGATTTCAAAGACAGGTTTAGTTAATACATTAATGAATAAAAGAAAGAATGAAATAAATAGTAAAAGTGCATAAAACTGTGAATGGCTGGTCTTATAGTGTGAGGCACATGATCTTGCAATGGCCCATACTAAGAACTAGGACCGTAGTTATTTAGCCTACTTTGGTTTCTCAGAAACGTAAGTCAGAACATGAATGAAGGCAGAGAGAAGGTGAATGAAGGGCAATGTTTTGGTGAAATGATTATTTCTAAGCATCTTTCTTTCAAATCGTTTTTTTTAAATAAGCCTTCTAAGGATAAAAAAAACAGATTAAACTGTTAAACGTAGCTTTCATATTGTATTTTATTATTATATATTTTTATTTTTAAGAAAATATTTTAAACGTTGCATATTTTTTCTGTAGAAAGTGCTGCTCCCGTTGATAAAATAGATAAACAGAACAGAGCCCTGCTGCTTCCACTGTCGGTCTGTGCTGCTAGCTTCGCTAGCTCGCTTGCTAGTCTGAATATTAAGTTGACAGGTCTGTTCCAGCCAACAAATACATGCATTTGCGCACAATCACACTTCTCAACGCCAACTTAGACATGTTTTCCCTGCTGAGATTCTGAGGCATGTCCTCCTTTTTTAACAAGCAAGATAAGGAACTTTTTTTACACGTCAGCTCTTCAGTTTTCTTGACTGTCAGCTAACGGCTATCAGTGCTGCAATGGGTTCCAATGATTGATGACTTCGACTAATGTCAAAGGTTTGACACTGATGCGATCCAGTTGGCTAATATTGATATCTGCCTTTTATTTATTTCATGTCTTTATTAAATTGTCAGTTATTAGTATAGTTATTATGCTAGCTATAGCTAACAATCTGTTTTCATACTTCGTGTAGAGCTATAGACCTCGGTTATTCTTAGTTGTTAGGTTCATTATTGTTAAATTATTATTCTATTCTTATTTTTTTAATGAGAATAGTAGCTCGTATGGCTTATTTATTACAGCTTTATATAGGCCACTAGGAATCTGTCAAGAAAAGCAAAGTATTCCAGTGTACCTGTCCTTGTTATAAATGGCAAATCAGCATTAATCTCCTTGCTGTTTCAGCAGTGTGGCAGGAGGGGGATGCATGCCTGGCTCCCTGCCCCGAAGAGGGCACCTTACGAGAAGGAACCATCCTGAAACTCTTCTCCGCCCCTCACACTGTCACCACAGCTCTCGTGAGATACACTGGTCACTGCAATGTTAGTGACCAAGGAGAGGAGATGGAGGAGAAAGAAGAGATCGTTCCCATTTCTGAGCTCCAGGGGCCAAGCACTGACTGTTTTGAGAGAGAACGGTCCACTCAGGAGAAGCCACTCTTCCACAGCAGTAGTTTAAGCACTCCTGGTTCCTCTGAGCCCTTGATACTGTCTCAGACTGGGGATAAAGTCCCCTACACCATCAACAGGTACCTGAGGGACTACCAGAGAGAAGGCATCCAGTTCATCTACCACAGCTATGTCCAGTCCAGAGGCTGCATCCTGGGAGATGATATGGGTCTGGGGAAGACCATTCAGGTAAATCCAGACCCAGACACTAACATTTAAACTGTACAAAATTATATTTTGGGGAGGTCATTGTTGACGTGTGTGTGTTTCTGAGCAGGTTATTGGTTTCCTGGCTGCTTTATTACATAAAACAGGAACTGGGGAAGATATAGAAAACAACAGACCTCAGTTTCTATTGACACAGGCCACCTCAAAAAACTGTAGACCTAAAAAGGTAAGCTAATGGTAGATGCCATGTTTTGCATTGCACTGAGTCACGATATAATCAATAACTGCAGCCTCTGGCCTTCGAAAGAAATAAAACATGCAACTTGCAGTGAACATGTGACATGTGAAACCAATTGCCAGGTTTTCCCTTGTGTTCTCTGGTGCTCCTACCCCAGGCCTTCTTGATCGTGGCCCCCCTGTCGGTGCTCTATAACTGGAAGGATGAGCTGGAGACGTGGGGGCACTTCCAGGTGGTGGTAGTGCACGGGCTGCACAAGGAAGAGGAGCTTACCAGGGTGAGAAGAGGCCGCTCCGAGATCGCCCTAACCACCTATGAGACCTTGAGACTCGGCCTTGACCAGTTCAACAGGTAGATAGACGCAACTGTTCAAAGACGAGGTTTGCGTCCGCTTCTGTGTGTTTTGTTTGGGGTCCCTTTCAGGCACCCGTGGGCAAAGTATCTCAGTTACTGTAGTGTCAAATCTCAAGTTGTTCTATTATCGGGTTGACTTGAGCTCATTATTTAACTGACCTTCTCCCGGGCACTTTAGCATAGACTGGTGTGCTGTGATAGTGGATGAGGCCCACAAAATCAAGAACCCCAACTCCCAAATCACTCACGCCATGAAGAGGCTGAGATGCCAGGTACGAGTGGGTCTCACCGGCACCATCCTACAGAACAACCTGGATGAACTGTGGTGTGTCATGGACTGGTAAGCTATGTAGATACTACCAAAGGATCAAACAAGGAGACAAACTGGATTTACATTGACCGTATTTGAACCCCCTCAGGGCCATCCCTGGTTGTCTTGGCAGCCTGGGCCATTTCAAGAACAAGTTCTCAGACCCCATTGAGCAGGGACAGAAGCACACTGCAACCAAACGTTCCCTAGCGACAGGGAGGAAGGCGGTCCGGGCCCTGGCCAGGAAGCTCTCCCATTGGTTCTTGAGGAGGACCAAGGCTCTGATTAGTCAACAGCTTCCCAAGAAGGACGACAGAGTAGGTTGAGATGGAGAACGAGGGTCCACATAAACGTTTCCCGGTTAACACAAAACGAAGATACACCCTGCTATTGATTGATTACAAAACACATGCCTCATTTAGTACAATTACGAACTTATTATGTGATTCCTCCTAGGCAATTCCATGTCCGTTAGTCTGGTCACTCCTCTGGGTCTGATAATCGGAGTGGATGTGTGTCCTGGTGTGCAGGTAGTGTACTGCTCTCTGACAGAGTTCCAGCAGGCAGTCTACAGGACAGTGCTGGAGTCGGAGGACGTCTCCCTGCTATTGCGCTCGTCTGAGAAGTGCAGCTGTGGCAGTGGACGCACTCGCAGGAAATGCTGCTACAAGGTCAACCATCCTCGACACGTCAGCCTTCGAGCTCTAAACGAGGACATTTACTGGTTTACATGTCCTAAACGCGCTGTCAAAAAATGAAACTGTTTTTTTTAGGTGAACAGGGATGGCGTGGAGGTCAGCTCTCTGTACTTCAGCTACCTAGCCATTCTCAGGAAGGTTGCCAATCACGTCGCCTTACTTCAGAGCACAGCAGACACCAGCAGCAAACAGGTCAGCATCTCTGGAACGTAAACTGGAGTTCTCTAAAGCGAATCTCTGAAACATTTACATTTAGTCATTTAGCAGGCGCTCTTATCCAGAGCGACTTACAGTAAGTACAGGGACATTCTCCCCCGAGGCAAGTAGGGTGAAGTGCCTTGCCCAAGGACACAATGTAATTTGGCACGGTCGGGGAATCGAACAGGCAACCTTCTGATTACTAGCCCGCTTCCCTAACCGCTCAGCCACCTGACTCCCTGAACACCTGAACTTATGTTTTGACACTCAAACAGAACAGTCATTTTCATTCACCTATTTATGAAGTGTTACCAATTAATTCTTCGGTCGTTGGAAGAAATAGGTTTTCCATTTAGCCCAAATGAGTGGTAAACATTTCCTGGAAATAAGCAATTTAGTGACACCTCTTTCCATGGTCTCTGTAGAAGAAGTATGTGAATGCTATCTGCGAGAAGGTGTTCCAGAAGTTTCCTGACTTTATTCAGAGGTGCAAGCATGAATCCTTTGAGGCTATGTCAGACCCCATGTACAGTGGTAAGATGAAGGTACGTATACGGTTCAAATCTCACTTTTGAAAGCTGTGCGTTGATCACAAGTTGATGTTTGGTTTAATCATCTGCTTTCTCCTCTCCCCTATCAGGCCTTGCAGAAGTTACTGAAACATTACATGCAAAGGAAAGACAAGGTCTTACTCTTCTCCATGTCCACCAAGGTACTTTGGATTGTTACACTGCTTGTGTGTGTGTGTGTGTGTGTGTGTGTGTGTGTGTGTGTGTGTGTGTGTGTGTGTGTGTGTGTGTGTGTGTGTGTGTGTGTGTGTGTGTGTGTGTGCATATTGTGTGAGAGCCGGATGCTTGAGTTTGTTTAGTAGGTTAAGTGTCCGTGGTCTGTGGGGATTGTCATATAAAGTGGGTTTAGATCGTGTCCGAGTTAGATGTCTGGTCTGAATGATAACCCCATCGCACATCACACACAAATGCACAGCCCAGAGAACTGCCTCCTGGGAACATGAGGCCTTATTTAAAAGTAGAACGTGACCAAAGGAGATGTGTCTCTCACGAGGTAGCATTCGCTTTGAAGTCCTGGGTTTTATGGGAGAGTAATCGGTCCAAGTAATTAATAATTGATTTCGATGCTGGTTGTCAGTCACCTGAGACTGAATGGTAAAAGTGCATGTCTACATACAGTTAGGTCCATAAATATTTGGACATTGACACAATTTTCATCATTTTGGCTCTGTATACCACCACAATGGATTTAAAATGAAACAATCAAGATGTGCTTTAAGTGCAGACTTCCAGCTTTAATTTCAGGGTATTTACATCGAAATCAGGTGAACGGTGTAGGAATTACAACACATTTTATATGTGGCCCCCCCCTTTTTAAGGGACCAAAAGTAATTGGACAATTGGCTGCTCAGCTGTTCCATGGCCAGGTGTATGTTATTCCCTCATGGGAGTTCGTTATTTCATTGACAAGGAGCAGATAAAAGGTCTAGAGTTCATTTCAAGTATGGTATTTGTGTTTGGAATCTGTTGCTGTCAACTCTCAATATGAAGTCCAAAGAGCTGTCACCATCAGTGAAGCAAGCCATCGTTAGGCTGAAAAATCAAAACAAACCTATCAGAGAGATAGCAAAAACATTAGGTGTGGCCAAATCAACTGTTTGGTCCATTCTTAAAAAGAAAGAACGCACTGGTGAGCTCAGCAACACCAAAAGACCCGGAAGACCACGGAAAACAACTGTGGTGGATGACAGAAGAATTATTTCCCTGGTGAAGAAAAACCCCTTCACAACAGTTGGCCAGATCAAGAACACTCTCCAGGAGGTAGGCGTATCTGTGTCAAAGTCAAAAATTAAGAGAAGACTTCACCAGAGTAAATACAGAGGGTTCACCTCAAGATGTAAACCATTGGTGAGTCTCAAAAACAGGAAGACCAGATTAGAGTTTGCCAAAAAACATCTAAAAGACCCTGTACAGTTCTGGAACAACATCCTATGGACAGATGAGACGAAGATCAACTTGTACCAGAATGATGGGAAGAGAAGAGTATGGAGAAGGGAAGGAACTGCTCATGATCCAAAGCATACCACCTCATCAGTGAAGCATGGTGGAGGTAGTGTTATGGCGTGGGCATGTATGGCTGCCAATGGAACTGGTTCCCTTGTATTTATCGATGATGTGACTGCTGACAAAAGCAGTAGGATGAATTCTGAAGTGTTTCTGGCAATATTATCTGCTCAGATTCAGCCAAATGCTTCAGAACTCATAGGACGGCGCTTCACAGTGCAGATGACCCGAAGCATACTGCGAAAGCAACCAAAGAGTTTTTTAAGGCAAAGAAGTGGAATGTTCTGCAATGGCCAAGTCAATCACCTGACCTAAATCCAATTGAGCATGCATTTCACTTGCTAAAGACAGAACTGAAGGGAAAATGCCCCAAGAACAAGCAGGAACTGAAGACAGTTGCAGTAGAGGCCTGGCAGAGCATCACCAGGGACAAAACCCAGCGTCTGGTGATGTCTATGGGTTCCAGACTTCAGGCTGTCATTGACTGCAAAGGATTTGCAACCAAGTATTAAAAGTGACAATTAGATTTATGATTATGTTAGTTTGTCCAATTATTTTTGGTCCCTTAAAAAGGGGGGGGGGGCACATATAAAATGTGTTGTAATTCCTACACCGTTCACCTGATTTGGATGTAAATACCCTGAAATTAAAGCTGAAAGTCTGCACTTAAAGCACATCTTTATTGTTTAATTTCAAATCCATTGTGGTGGTATACAGAGCCAAAATGATGAAAATTGTGTCAATGTCCAAATATTTATGGACCTAACTGTATACTATGATGGAGTTAGTTAGACCTTAAAGAGGACATTACACAGTTTGCTCAAAGTGAGCTGTAGTTACAATAGCGTTATGATAGTTACATTGCGTTGAATACATTTTACTATCCCCTCAGCTATTGAACGTTCTGGAAAGCTACTGTATGGCCGAGGGTCTGGACTACAGCAGGCTGGATGGTAACACCAAGGCCCGCGACAGGATGACGGTCGTGAAGAACTTCAACAGTCGCCCTGACATCAACATCTGTCTGGTGTCCACCATGTGAGCTCCACTCTCCTCACCTGAGGCAAACTTGACCCCTCTGATCTGTGTCGTCTTTGGCTGGTAGATTGGACCACTGTCGCGTTAAGATCTTGTTTGTTTGTTTGTTTTCTTTCCTCTTTCTCCCTCCCTCTGTTGTTTACAGGGCGGGCGGTCTGGGGCTGAATTTTGTGGGGGCTAATGTGGTGGTTCTGTTTGACCCCACCTGGAACCCTGCGAACGACCTGCAGGCGATAGACAGGTAGGAGCTGCCATTCTTTCTATCTTTCTTTCTCCCTTTCTTTCGCTTTGTCTGTCACACGGTTGATCGACGTGGCCTGCTAGGCATCTGACTTTCTTTTCTGTTTTGGAGATGCCACGTCGCTATTGCTCCACCGTCCTAGCATCAGGCAGATGTAATACTGTTGTTGAGATGATGTTGTTTGCGCTGTGCCTGGCAAAATACAGCGTCCGTTGTCGCCAGCCACTAGAAACACCGTTAAAGCCAGGCTCTAGAAACACCATTAAAGCCAGGCTCTAGAAACACCGTTAAAGCCAGGCTCTAGAAACACCGTTAAAGCCAGGCTCTTCGGGTCGCTGGTTATCCGCCGTGCTTAACCGAGCGCACCGTGTCGTTTTAGATCGCAGCGTGTGCTAAATGAATATGCACGGTGATATCATTCCACCCTGGGGCTCCTTGTCAGTTGAGCGCCCGTGTTCTTGACGTTTTCAGGGCGTACCGTATAGGCCAGTGCAGGGACGTGACGGTGCTCAGGCTGATCTCTCTGGGGACAGTGGAGGAGATCATCTACCTGAGGCAGATCTACAAGCAGGTAACCTCTCCCTCGGTCGGGAGGGCCAATACTAAGCGAAAACGCGCGAGCAAAAACACTCGTTTTAGCTTCCCGGGCGGATTTCTGTCGCGACGATGCTACCTCGTACCGTGTCTTGTGTCCGCCCCCCCTTGCAGCAGCTGCAGTGTTCGGTCGTTGGCAGGGAGAGTGCCCGACGCTACTTCGAGGCGGTGCAGGGGGCGGGTAACCAGAAGGGGGAGCTGTTTGGGGTGAACAACCTGTTCAGACTGCAGACCCAGGGGACCTGCCTGACCCGACAGATACTGGAGGTGAGGGGAGCTGACGTGGCCCGCAGTGCACCCGTCATCCCAGTTCGCGGGTTCTTTACTGTAACGTCTGTACGAGGTCGCCACGGTTGTGCTTGTTTACCGTGTGTGTGTGTGTTCCTCACAGAGAGAGGGCCAAGTGGAGGTGGGCGTGATGACGGCGAAAACGCAGATACGGGAAGAGAGGGAGGAAGCGGAGGAGGAGAGGAGAGAGAGCGTGAGTAACTCGGTCTCTCTCAGGAACCCGTGACGGGGGCACTCGTCTTTCCCATCAATCCATCCCTCTCCCAGGCGACCCAGTCATTCTTCCATTCATGTAAAAGAGGGGGGATGCCTCACACATGGTCCCTCGTCCCCTCACCAACACATCCTCTCTCTCTCTCTCTCTCTCTCTCTCTCTCTCTCTCTCTATGATAGCCATGTCCAATGACAGATGGCTCTCATTACCTTGCTGGAATGGAAGCAGCAGACCACACTGAAGCCTAGCTATCTGGCCTGCTGTATTTATTTACACAGTGATGCCCCTTATCTGCTGTCACAGTTCCCAGCTAGTGCTCCGGTCCACGCACGCACACACACACACACACACACACACACACACTCTCAAACACACGGTCTCATTTGTATAGCTGCACAGCCAGGCCATTCAGGATTTAACAACGTGCAGTATACGCCAGGGTGCTATAACACGCTTCAACGCACACACGCACTCACAGACACATACGTACGCACACCACGGAAGAGTCATCTGCTCGGCTAAGTCGATATGATTAGTATCGCTGTCGGTGGTCGCCCTCATCAAGGCTCCTACACACCTCCCAGAGCTGTTGCAGACATTAGACAGCGTGTTTTATTGCTGTGCTGGCCGTGACATCACGGCTGAGAACCCTGGACGCGATCACGATTCAACGATTCATTATCGTAGACATCGGATCGCGCTCACTGACTACCTGATAGATGTAAAAGGCCGGTAGCTTCCGGTGGCTTCTAGCATCGTCCGTCTTTCTCGAGAGCATGCAGTTGCGTCGAAACCTCCAGCTCATCTCTCAGCGACGCCAGGCCGTTCATCAGCCTCCGTTTTTTTTTTTCCAGGGGCCAGGGGGTACAGCCGGGGGCCCCTCGGAGCCCCGCGGAGGGGGGGCCGGACCCTCCGGGGCCGTGCTGGACTTCAGCAGCTGCAGCGAGGACGACGACGCGGAGGCCGGGAAGCGGAGGACGGCTCCCCAGCCCAGAGCAGGAGAGGACGGCGGGACCCCTCCCGGGAAAAGAAGCCTGCTCCTCCAGCACGACTTCTCCAGGCTGCCCCCGGGGCCAGAGGTCGAGGGGGGAGCCGGGTCGTCCGTGTCGGACGGCAGTCTGAGTGAGGAGGGGGAGCAGGTGGAAGGCAGGGGCTGCGAGGCGGTCCGGGGCGGAGCGGGGAGGAAGGAAGGAAGGAAAGGAGAGGATGGCGATGAGGACTCTACCTGGGACGTGTCTTCTGGCAGCGGGAGAGAGGATGGAGGGAGCGGCAGGATAGAAAAGGCGGGGAAGGCCCAGACTCCTAGATCCCTGTCTGAAGAGAGCGATGACCTCGGAGGAAAGACTGGTGGCCCTAGCGGTCCGAAACCCGGGATGAAGAGGGTTAGACTCTCATCGTCGGGCAGGGACGGTCTCGTCAAGGCCAAAACGACAGTTCCCCGAATGCAGCCGATCGAGTTTCACTCGGACGAGTCTGAGGACCTGGGCTCGGAGACTCGAAAGGAACCCGTTCTGCAGAACGAGGCCACCAGGTCCAGACACACCGAGGACATCGAGACCTTCACCTCCTCGGAGGAGGAAACCTCTCCTATCAAGAGAAGGAGATCCTCAGCCTGCCTGGCCTCGTCTCCGCCGAGAGACCAGCCCAGGACGCACAGGCGAGCGCACACGCCGAGAGCAGACGGGCGGGAAGACGGCCCTGGCCCGTCTAGACGGACTGCCAGACCCTCGGTCTCCTTCACCAGCCTGAGACACAAAGATGGTCATCGCACCACCCCAGGAGACCAAGGAGCCCCTGATGGAACCATAGACCACGTCTTGGGTAAGTTCGTAAGGTCTGGCGTGGAGTTTGAGTAGGTTTGGCCAAAATAGATCTTTTTTGTACTGATCCAGCATAAGACCTCGCCATGTTTTTTCAGGTGGTCTGCAAGAAGTGGTGTTCACCCACTCTAACCAGCGGGTGGTGGGCGGGAGCAAGGCCGAGGAGCGAATCAGCAGAGCCGCCCTCCGCGACGTGTTCGTACGCAAGGTGCACTCGCAGCTCCCAGCCAATCAGGTCCCGGACAGCCAGGGGGAGGTACGGCCATGGCCAGTCTTCCGGGCTCCTAAAGTTCACCTTGCATTCGGCCTAATACCTATACCCTATCATCTTAAGCCATCATAGAAGGAAGGATTGGCATTATGGGATGCTGTAAGGTAAGGGGGTTTGCGTGTTTTCACAGTCCCAGTGGGATGAGCCGTCCCCTCCGAGCCCGCCCTTTGGGGTGAGAGATGACGCAGCCCACAGGCCGAGGGGGGAGGGGCGTACTCCAGATCACCCCGTCACACACACCGCCCGGAGCACCCACCCCACCCCACGCGCCACCTTCATCGTCGGAGAGACCCCTGCTGCAGTCCGTAGGTGAGTGAGGAGAGGAGGGGGGTATGGAGGAGAAGGGACGACAGTCGAGCAGGGTATTGGACCAGACCAGAACCCACCACAGCTTGTGTATCCATGCGGGCGTGTGCGTGCGTGTGTGTACGCGTAAGCGTGCGTGTGTCAAGACCACCTCTGAGCTGCCCTCCCACCGTTTTCCCAGCATCTTGAGCATTCGGAGGCCCAGATCACAGCCCTCCAGAGACTGTCCCTTATATTCGCCCCCAGGTTTTCCAAACCCACACAAACACACACACACACTACTAAGCTTCATACAATTCCCTCCCTCTCATTGCATCACCCACACATCCCTCACCACACATCAGCCTGGCCCCTCTACATCCCCAGGGAAAGACTTGTCTCAGCCCATACACACACACACACACACACACACACAAATATATATATATTTACACAACACTATTCCCCTCAATTAACTCTCCTGTTAAATGATTTAAATCCAGTGCACGGCATGCAAGCGTTTTTACCACTGTTGCTTTATTTGTTTTTCCTATGAAAGCCACAAATGGTAGCAACACCTCATAATACACTGTGCCACCAGTGGCTTTGAACTATCCCTGTCCCACAGTACAGTCTGTTTTGGGTATGTTATAATGATGGTTACCAAACTGCTACAGGATATAGAGTCAACATTGTATTTGTTTGTATGTGTGTGTGTGTGTGGTGTTGTTGAACAACCCATGTGGGGACGTTTTCTTGGGCCCCACAACTTAAAATCTATGGGCAGTGAGGAGGGTTACGGTTAAAGTTAGGGTTAGGGGTTAGGGATAACACTATTTTGAATGGGAGTAAAGGGTCGGTCCTCACTAGGATAGTAAAACAAACCTGTGTGTGTGTGTGTTGCAGGCAGCAGCTGGAGGCAATGGCGACTGCGTGCGGAGCAGAGTCGGCCCTGAAATTTGCAGATGAAGTTCTGAGGCGCACTTCAGCCCAAAGGCTTTCTCAGCTACGACACTACTACAGCTCCCAGGGTTCCCAACTAGCAGCCGTTGTTAGGGAAAACTATCCAGAACCTGAGAGCGCCCGGCCCAAACCTGAGGAAACATCCCGTCCCTCTACCTCCTCGTCATCTTCTCTGAAGCACCGGAAGAGTTCCAAGAGGAGCCACAAGGGGGATAAAACCCCCCACTACGCTGTTACAGAATACTCCAGAGAGGTTCCAGAATACTCCAGAGAGGTTCCAGAATACTCCAGAGAGGTTCTGACCCCTGAGGCAGAGGAGGAGGAGAAATGCCATGAGGCTAAAGGAGAGAAAAAGGTTCAAAGGAGGGATTTGGGTTCTCAAACCCTTAGAACTGCTGCTAGCTCCTCCAGTCCATTCCAGCCCAAAGGCAGCGGTGCTTTGGGGCTTGGGGAGTCGGACACTGACCTGGACCCCCGAGACAGACCTCCTCCATCCTCTCAGGTTGCCAGGGAGGCCGAGGCTGTGAACGTGCAGAGGCCCGCCACCCCGCCCTGCTGGAAGGTTCTCACAGAGCTGATAGGAGACACCTCCATCTTGGACGATCTGTTCAGAACCAAACCCAGGACCACTGAGCAGAGACGGCCCCACGAATCGCCCACAACGCGGGCCGTCACCGTGGTTACCCCCCAACGCGCCCCCCCACCCCTCTCCCAAGCTGACCCCAAGCCTCCCTCGCCCCCCGTCGGTTCTCCTCTGTCGCACACTCCCTCGACGCCCTCGCCCGGGCGCACCTCACGCCCTGTCGCACCGCCCTCGCACGCCGTCGCGGCCCCCCGGCGTCCGCGCGAGAGGTCGACGGGCAGCCGCAAGGACTTCTGGGACATCCTGAGCGAGGGGAACGAGGAGAGCATCAACAGACTGACGGACCTGGCCGAGGTGGAGAGGGTGTGTGGAAGGACCAAGGTCCCTGCCGAGGCCCGGAGAGGAGAGCAGCGTGGGAGCGCGGCCCTGTGGAAGAGCAACGACAGGTTTCTGTGGAAAAAATGAAAGGGCGTGCGACTGGCGGTCTCGCGAAAGACTGTTTTGCTCTCGAGTTCGAAACGGAACATAACGATATCGCCATCTCTCCACAAAGTGCAATCCTGCATAAAATCTTGACTATTTATTCTCTTCAATGGTTGATTTTAGCTATTTTTTTACGCAGCAGAGTGTTTTTTTACTGTATTAAAGTGCAAAGAGTGCTCTTTCTCTCCCGATGGTAATCAAAACTATTCAAACTGGAGTTGTATCTAATCAGCCAAACTTAATTGTTTTTACAGGTCCATACTTGGAGGCCACAGAAACTAACCATTGTTTTTGGAATTAAACTTTGTTGTTGCCCTCCATGTTGTCTGCGTGTTGTATCACATACTAGAGCACGTCCTGCACGCACACATGATACACACTATGTCCACTGTGGGAATCGTATCTCACTCAGATAATAGAGAAGCCTGCACACTTCCATCATGGTACACTACTGGAGCCTCATCAGTACTGTCGACACACCTAAACTTGTTCAATGTTCCACCAACTGGAATAGAGTGTGTATGTGTGTGAGAGAGAGAGAGCTTGGCCCCACAGCTGTTTGACCCGTTCAGCTGTTGTGCTGAGGTAAGCAGGCCCCTGTAGGTTTGCCTTTTGTTTCGAAGAACTGAGAAAGCGTTGATGGCTAGTAACAAACAAGGAGAGTGAGATGTGCCTCGACAGAGCACAGAGTTTAGCGTCAGAGTTTAGAGAGAGAGAGAGAGTGTGTGTGTGCGCGTGTGGGTGTAGACCTTTAGGGAGCTTTTGGAACAGGCCTACGGGCTCTATAGCAGTGACTCTTCTACTGACAATAGCTATGTACTGCTGCTTGACTGAAAATGATTTGGCGTTGATGTGTTTATATTTACACTTATAAATTTAGCAGACGCTTTTATCCAAAGCGACTTCCAAGAGAGAGCTTTACAAAAGTGCATAGGTCACTGATCATAAACAACGAGATGCCCCTCGTTGACCCAAAAACATTGTGGGTAGCCAAAACATGAAGCATACATTGTGAAAAGCAAATAAGTGCCAATGGGAAGAAAAATAAGAGCATGTAGTTAAACAAATTACAATTAAACAACATGAACCTGCAAGAGTACCTGTAGGAAAGCAAGCAACAATAATATAATTCACAGCGAGTACAAGTTGTTAAATCAGTTACAACTAACCAACAAGTGCAACAAGTCCCTCAATAAGTGTCATTGCGTTCCTAGAGGAAGTAAACTAACATCTGATCCAATAAATCTTTATTAAGTACCGTTGTACTCCCGGAACAAGTGCGTCTTTAGCCTTTTATTGTCTGATGGAGGTGGGGAGGTGATTCCACCATTGGGGGGCCAGACAGGAGAAGAGCTTGGGTTGGGAGCGGGCGCTCTTGAGAGGTGGGACCACCAGACGGTTGTCAAAAAAAGACCAAAGGTGGCGGGTGGGGGTGTAAGGCTGGAGAAGAGACTGGATGTAGTCGGGTGCAGTCCCATTCACCGCTCGGAAGGTCAGCACCAGGGTCTTGAATCTGATAGGGGCCGTGATGGGTAGCCAGTGGAGGGAGATGAGGAGTGGGGTAACATGGGAGCGTCTGGGTAGTTTGAAGACCAGGCGGGCTGCTGCGTTCTGAATCCTCTGGAGAGGGCGGGTTGCGCATGCTGGGAGACCGGCTAGAAGCGAGTTGCAGTTGTCCAACTTGGAGAAGACAAGTGCTTGGACTAGCAGCTGGGTGGAATGCTCAGACAGGTATCTCCTGATCTTCCGGATGTTGTAGAGGGTGAATCTACACGACCGGGAGACCGCAGCAATGTGGGCCGTGAGGGAGAGCTCGTCATCCATGGTAACCCCGAGGTTCCTGGCAGAGGATGAAGGGGTCACCGTCGCAGATCCCAGGGTGATTGAGAGATCGTGGGAGATGGAGGGTTTGGCCGGGATGTGTTTAAACAAAAAGTTGCCCAAAGACATCAGTAACTGATCCGAGATGACTGTTGAAGGAGTGGCTGTGTCAGTCCAATAGCAGATACCTGTTTTACTCAACAATAGACATCTAGGATGCCTGAAAGTGACACACACACAAGCACAATCCAAACATCTTTCTCCTTCACTCACATACACACAGTCAGACGAACCTTGAAGTTCTAAAAACGGTTCCCATCACCATTAGTGTCTCGTCTTAGCGTCAAGAGCTGTGTGTCTTGAGAAGTCTGTTTACAACTCCTGTCACAATAACTCAGTTGTCTGACAGACACCTGGCCAGGCATTTCCCCGGCCGACAGCCTCTCTCTCTCTCCCTCTCTGGGTTTATTTGGAAAAGTCAGCCAATGACACATGGTTTGGTTAGATTAGTAAAATGGCTGTCGACCTTCAGAGAGTTGGGGACTCCAAGATCTGGTTTCCAAACACACCAAGCTAGGCAAGGCTAGGCCAAGCTAGACAAGGTTAGCTAATGAGGGCACCACCAGGTAACAGATACCTCTCGTCTCTCTGATCCTTCAGCTTGGCTCTCATTTAATGCTCCCTCTTTCTAATGGGGATGAAAGGGAATGTTTAGGATGACTATTGGACACAGGGTGGGTGGTTTTATTGATTATTATGAGAAAATTACATATTTCAACACACTCCATATATTTCCTTTACATTTACATTCAGCAGACGCTGTTGTCCAGAGCGACTTTTATTAAGTACAGGGACATTCCCCAAGGCAAGTAGGGAGAAGTGCCTTGCCCAAGGACACAAAGTCATTTTGTACAGCCAGGAATCAAACCAGCAACCTTATGATTAATAGCCCGATTGCCTAACTGCTCAGCCATCTGACCCCTTTAATTACACACTGCACAGAACAACTATTTTTGTGTGTATTCACAAACATTCATGTCCACAGTACAATTTACTTAAGCACAAACAATCACCCAATAAAACTGTACGGATTGTTCAGATGACAATAAGTATGTTTTGCAGTTTTCACAGGGACTCTCTGAGGAGGTCTCTGGTTATATTTTCTGTCTCTTTCCCTCTCTCTGTCCCTCTCTGTCCCTCTCTCCCCTTTTCTCTTTATCTGCCTTCCCCTCCCCTCATTTCATTAGGAAATTGCACCTCATTGGTCTTCCATTCCTCTCTGGTTACCTAGACAACTGCTCGCTGTAATTTGGGCTGAATCAGTGGTTGCTGGTTCCTTCCTCTCCCCATTGTGCTGGGTAATAAAAGAGATATAACCCAGAGAGGGTTGAACACACACAGAGACACACACAGGATAATCCTAAATGTCTTTCTCCTCATTCCTGAACACGGCAGGAAACGAAGTCAAACTTCACTCTCGGAATATAAATGACCAGCACAGACACTAACCAAACTGGATTTGAATCGATTTGTTTTTAACACCTGCATAGACAGTACAGACCGTATTTATTACAATGTATCCAATACTTCTCTCCAGCACTTCCTTTAATATTGTGACTTTTGAAGGAAGATATTAGCAAGTTTGTGGTTGGTAGAAAGTTGTGTCCCTTCACCTCCCTTCACTATAAAGGAAAAGTCACTTTCAGAAGGTGGGAGAGAGGTGAACAAAGGGAGGTCTCTCTCTCTCTTTCTCTTTTCAGCAGCAACAAAAGGAACGGAAACTTGTACGTTTTCCCGTCAAGTAAATATTGAAAGTGGGGAGGCATAAACGGACAGAGGAAAGGCATTTCTGTGTCGTTTCTCTGTAGCTCAGCCAGAGGCGTCTGCGTCATCTGATCCATTGTTTAGTGGAGCGGAGCTTTAGTAAGCAAGCGGCTGCTCCCCCGGCACAGCTGTACTCCCTCCACTGTTTATGTTTGCAGGGCCCTCGCCTTGAAGTGGGGCTGCATAAGCAAAGCCTCGCCATGTGTGAGCGCTGAGTTTTTTTTTTGGGGGGGGGGGGGAGGGGAGGGGGGGGAGCCGTGCCCCTATCTACGCCTCTCTGTTTCCTCCCTTCATCTCTCCTCGTTCTCTTTCGTTCATCCTCTATCTCTCTCTGTCTATTCTCCTTCTCTCGCTCTTTCTCCTCTTTTTTGTGTCTTTTCTGTCTCTTATCTCTCCCTTAATTTTGCCGGCTGACAGTGCACCCTTTCCCTGACAGCGTGCTCTTAACCCTTGTGCTGGATTCGGGTCACATGACCCAAAGGTTCATAACGAACCATCGTTGTGTTTACCCAATTTTACCCAATACAAAAACAAATATTTTTATTTTTATTTTAACCTTTTCAATGTGGGGGGTCTGAGACAGCCCAATGGTTAAAATAAAATGCTTCAATTTGTTTTTGTATGTGGTAAAGTTGTCGCAATACGACGGTGGGTCACAATGACTGATGGGTAGAGAATGATCCCAAGATAACACAAGGGTTAAGAAGATGATGACGGGGTAGGAATTATGCTCTTGAGTTTCAAAGACCTCCTCGGTGCCTGTGAGAGTTGGCTGGTGTAACTGCTTGGGAGCTATAATTGCCCTCTAAGCTCAGAGAGAAGCGTTCTAGATGTGCGAAAAAAACAAACACAATCTGAGACAAGGTAGTCATCGTGTCACAGAAATATGTTGGAAAATGTCAATATTGAAATATTTACCTTCTACTTCTACCTTCTTACCATCTACTGACAAGATCAGCACATTCCTGCATAGGCAGCAGGCCAAACGTTATAGCCTGAAATCTTGCATAGTGTAGGTGAACCCAATCAGTTTGACCTAACACGTGTATTTTACTCGTGTTCAATTAATGCTATCCCAATCATGAATGTTATCCCAATCAGAAGTGAATCGTTGAAACGTAAAGTGTCTTGTTACAATACGGTGGTTGATGGTGTTGCATTCCCTCTCCACCTGCCCTTGTACAGGGGAGATGGACTATGGTTTGGGTTCTGCTCCCAGCGAGCCTGTATCTGTATTGGTCAGTGGTCCAGTTTCTTGACCGTGTGTGCTGGGTGGGCCTGTGGTGGACCCCGGTTGCTGTACAGCCTGCTTGTTTTGGACCACCCTCTGACCCCTCGCTCTCTTTCCTCTGTTTACTGAGACAACAACCGAGAGTCCTACAGGACAGATTTGTAAAGGAAAGGACTCACAGAGGGAGCATCTTCAAAGACAGGTCTGTTCTCCTGCGCCCACCCACATACAGTAGATCACTCACACAGGACTCACTGGTAGACAAGAAGCTAGAAGGCTTACTAGACCTGTCTTCAATCATGTTGCCTTCAATCGAGCAACCCTCTTCTACTCTGTTCTCGTCAGTGATTCGGTTTAATGCGAAGAAACGTGTTGAGAAAGGCTAGATGTGCTCTGCCAGTGTGGGCGAACCTGACACCTTAGCATTAGATCAAGGGGGAGAACTTTGAAAGTGAGTAATTAAAAGGTGGTTTGAGCAGTGTGTTTATCCTAGAGTACCTGAGGTCTGGAAAGCCCCATCTGCTTAAAAGAGAGAGAAACCTGTTTGGTTTCTGCTGAACAAAACATGCAGTCTTCCTGAATGTGGCTTGGAGGATAAGTGCACAGCAACCTCATTGCATTAAATAGATATCTTCCTGGAAATTCCCATTATTTCACCTGAACCTCGTGAAGTTTAGTCATGTTTGAAAGGTGTTAGTGTTGAGCAAGCGATTGACTCCCTCACAACAAACAAAGTAAAGAAAGCAGATAACTTGAATTGATGGATTGAAAAACGGGAAAGGATTTGCTGACGTTAGCCAACTGGAGAGCTGGATATTGTACTTTTCAGACCTTTTCAGACCTTTTTGCTCCTGTCTAGTCCTACGTGAGATGCCTTGAGACATGTTATGGTACTGCCCTCTAGAGGTAATGTTTGACAGATCATTTGTTATTTATTTGCTATCACCACATACTACCACTAGATGGTGCCACATACTCAAAACGTGATGCAACTTATCCACAGTGGTGTGTTCTGAGTACTTTACAGTCTGTTGCGCTTGCGAAATATCATTCAAATATAATTCACGGACTCCAAATGAAAACTGGACACATCCTCCAGGGCTGAAGATAAGACTACAGACTAATATGGCCATGCTGCTCCTCATTAAAAATCCCATGACATGCTGTTTTTGGATGCTTTTATATAGGCGTTAGTGGTCCCCTAATACTGTATCTGAAGTCTCTTTCCCGACGTGCCGTTTCTGTGTCTGTAAATTTAAATGCTATGAGGAAGAAAGAGGCGGGGCTAACTGTCTCGGGGAAAAAACAATATCGCGCTCGCACGGTCGTAGCTCAAAGCAGAGAAAGGGGAGGTAACCTTCCCTATTATGACGTCATAATAGGAATATTTTTAAAACCGAGCGTTTCAGCTTTCATTTTCTCAAAGGCGGAGAAGAATACCCAGGGCTTGGTTTACACCTATCGAAATTTCTAGCCACTGGGGGACCAAAGGCAGGATAAGATTCAAGACCAACCAAGACTGGACAAACTAGCCCTGCTTTCTTTCCTTCTCTCTCTCTCTCTCTCTCTCTCTCTCTCTCTCTCTCTCTCTCTCTCTCTCTCTCTCTCTCTCTCTCTCTCTCTCTCTCTCTCTCTCTCTCTCTCTCTCATGCTCTCTCCCTTGTGACTGGGGATCTGATAATCTGATAGGATTCATGCAAAGCTGCTGACCTCTCAAATGTTAGAGAAAGCACACAAACACATGAACACACCATGACCAAGATTACCTACAGCAGCAGCAGAGGGAAACCTCCTGTGCTGTAAACAAGAAGAAAGCAACAGCAGCAATTTTTCACTGCTGACCAGTAACCCAACAGACCCTGAACATCAGCACCAGAATAGCTCTCCTTGGCCACACTGGAACACAAGGGTTGTGTAAGGTTTCGTGATTAAAATATTTTGTCTACTTTCTCTCTCTGGGAATACGGCATGGAAATAGAACAGTACAGGTATCATCCCACATGCTGTGATTGACGGACATACAAACCCCCCCTATGCTCCCCTATTAGTTTAGACCTTGAATATGTTGGTTGGCCTTTGGTGTTGGATGTACATTTAGTCGTTTAGCAGACGCTCTTATCCAGAGCGACTTACAGTAAGTACAGGGACATTCGCCCCGAGGCAAGTAGGGTGAAGTGCCTTGCCCAAGGACACAACGTCAGTTGGCATGACCGGGAAGCGAACTGGCAACCTTCGGATTACTAGCCCGATTCCCTCACCGCTCAGCCACCTGACTCCCTTTGCATGTAGACATGCAGAGCAGTTAATTAATTAATAATACATTATAATAATCAATTAATTGATAATAAATTAATTGATTGATTGATTAATTACATCATACTATAATGCCAGGAATCTGTGTGTGTTCATTTGTATGCGTGTCTGTCTGTGGCTCGATTATCTCGCAAACTGGTTATTGTATGAAGTTTACATTTGGCAATTGTATGGCTCAGGACACAAGGACGTGCAGTGAAGCGGGTAAAAAAAAGAGTGGGCTATATTTGAGGTGATAAAAAATGTGCAGCTTTTTAACAAGCAGGTCAGTTAGGGTGTGGAGTGGAGTAGATAATGGAAGCATGACCGTGTGTAGTAAGTGGAGCCAATAACACAGCCCTTAACTAACTGCTAACCTGGCAGGCTGAAGGAAAGCAAATATTGATATGTTTTCATTTAGTTATATTTGAAAAACCAACTTGGTTATGAACGGAACTTCTGTCAAACTAGATTAGAAGAACTAGCTTCAGCATACTAGTGTAGTGGCCAATTGTGTTTATGGTGTGGGACTTTGAGGCACCGTTTAGAGAATGAGGGTACACATTTGCCAACTATGCTTAAGTGATTACAAAAAATTGTAATTGAGCGTAAACACTGTATTGTCAATGATATGTAGGCAATAAATTGTAGAACATTTTTACAAAATGGGGTGTTTTATGAACATAACACACTAGCTGTGGTGATCATGGTGGGCCTAGTTTAAAGAGAACAAGACGGGCACTGAGCTATTGTAACATCAACTAGGGTTATCAACTTCTCTTAATTATTGGCTGCATCACGGGTGTCACAAGCATGGGCGCTGCACTCTCTTATTAGAATTCCAGGAATGTGTGTATGTCTATTTATCTGTATGTTACCAAATTAACTTTCCCATTTCTAAATCACCAGATGGACTATGGGCACGGGCACTAGTCAATGAAAACCTACTATATTTGTTTTCATGTACAGTGGACTCCAGAATTACTAGACTCCTGACTGGCAATGCACAAACAATGCTAATAATATGAACAATATAATGAAAGAAATAAACTCAAAATCAAAGTTTTGTGTGTTTATTCAAGGTCTCACAATTAGTGGCACTATCAAAATTAAACCTGGAATAAAAATGCAATTAATTAAGTTAAGTTTATCTAAGTCTTAAGGAACTTTACTGAGCACGCAATATCCCTTTGTCATCCAACACCATGAAGAAAACAACAGAACTGCCGTTAAAAAGAGGCCGATTTTTTATTTATCGACAAAGACAAAAAAACATTTTTATTATAAATCAAATTGACAAAGCTTTTCCATAGTCAAAGGGTACAGGGAGAAACAATTATAAGTGGCCGCAAATGGCCAACCAACAGTGCATCATTTAACAAACCATAAATCTTCTCTCACAAAAGATGACTTTTCCGAGAAGCATTCTCTTTTTTAGGGTCTGTTACGACAATGAACTAGGATCAGTCCTGAACATAAGAACCAACACATCAGTGATAAACAGTGAATCATATGGAGTGGTCCGTAGATTGTTATGTCTTCATGGAAGGGGAACTACTACAGAAGCAAGAACAGCATGCAGGCATGCACTTAACAAGCTTTTAACGGTAACTTTACCCGTGGGTGGCAAGTACAAGCGGGTGACATTCAACTCTACTGTTCATTTGATTTATTTCTCAAGAATACTGAAGAGCCATATCATTTACTGCCTCCACAAACATACAAGCTTACTACGGCTCGTTGTATTTGACCTTGTTTCTTTGAAGCCTGACCTGTAAAATAATAATGCTCTGATTCTTGTGGGAATTGTTTTGTGATGGAAATTGGAAAACGTGGTATTGGGTCAAAGTTCAAACTATGAACCTTTTAACCGAACACAATTTGCCCTTCTACCAGACACAACTGACATGAATGTGACTCGTAATGAAAAATGTAAGTCAATCTACAGTCATCAGATCTACAATGGGTTGTTTAAAAAACAGCTTTAGACCTACAGTATCCTTGATTAGCCATCTATTGTAAAGCGCAGAGCACGCAGCCAGCTTACTTCATGTTCATATGTGAAACTATGAATAAGGAGCCATACTACAAATAGGAGTTCTGAATACCTGTGCGGTTTTATGTGACATTGCAGATTATGTATAGAGATTTGCCTGTACAGCTGATCCTATTTTTTGCTATAATGGTGGTATATTACTAGTGGTTTAGACAGATTGAATATTTCTGGGTGTTTAGTATATCTATGTCAGAAGAATTTGACCACCTTCATACTCACTATCATGGAGTAATGTGAAGGAAAAATTTCGATTGTGAAGATATATTATATATATTGTCCTCCACAACTGGAACATTGGTATTGTTTTTCTTTGGCCATTATATTTCCCAGTTTCTCCTCCTGCATTGAGATCTATAGCCAATCTCTGGAGGATCAGTGTGCTCAGTATGACTGGAGATGGGACCAACAGATGGATCAGGTTGGGGTCAGAATCCTCTCTCCTACCCCACTTGTGTCCCTGCAGGGATGACTGTAGGTGGGTGACTGACGAAGCGTGGACAGCTGGCAACTCTCATGTTACTGCAGTTCATCTTCCAGATGTAGTCATCTCCAACTTGATGACACCAAATTGAAACTTTATTTTCTAACTGCATGCATTTAAACATGACCTATATGAGCACACACACTTTGCATTGAAGGCCAAAGGTTTATTGTTAATCGTCTGTGACGCTATTATTTCTAAATATTCTCGTACTTATCAAGTGAACCCCTTTTCAAACACTTCAGTGAGACATGTTCACAAGTAGCAAACCTAAAGGATAACCTGACTTTGGTCAATGGTACAATTATTTTGATTGTGTTTTCTTAAGTTCGACATGTCAGTCAGTATTTATAACAGAAATGTAGATAAACATGGGCAGTGATCTACCTCAGTGTCCATTTTGAGATGTGGATAGCCTAGTCTTAGGCCTCTTTCACCATGGTCAGGCTTTATTTACTCAGGTGAGCTTCACTTGAAGCCTGAGGCAGTAATTTCAGCAAGCCGCCCAGTCTCAACTGTTTCATGTACACTGGTGTGACCACAAATGGTAGCAGGTACTATGGCTCAAAAGTTCAGCGAGTGGAAGAGCTCCTGTATAAAAACATAGCTGATACCACCGTGAAATACTGATCCCTGGTGTTGGTTACCAGACCTGGCACACATGCCTAACCGCCGAGGCAAAGGGATGCCCCCACTGGATTTATAGTTGCCACCTAATTAATACCTACTAATGTAACCATGAATACTGACTACCATTTAACTTTTCTCAGGGGTTTAATCTGACGTTAATCTTATTTACAAACATACAGCCATGAGGAGGATATGCACAAGCCTAACTGTAGGTCACATGCGACCTATGACCCAACCCTCTTCTTCACATACTCCAATAGGATGTCCTGCATGATCTCACTGTGGAGGATTTGTAAAGGAGCATTCTTTACCAGCCAGCCCTGCACATACACATAAAGAAACAGACACAAGTACACACACATACACACACACACAAGCGCAAAAACACACAAACACACAAGCAAACAACATGTTGAATCAGGTTAGGATTTATAAACTGTTCATGTTAACCACATCATAGTGCAGTACAGAACAGCAGACCTGGGTGTCACATAGTGTATTTTACCAGGACAGTGTGGCGAATGCTTCCATGGGTCTTGTCTCCAGAAGTCAGGTACTGAAGGGACGTCCTGACAAAGTCCCCTGCTGTCAGAGTTACAAAGTTAGGCTTCTGGTAGCCTGTCATGGCTGTGGACACTCCGAATGGGGCCACTGTCTGATGTAAATAAATGAAACAAAGGTCCTGAAAATGCTTATCTACTACTATACAATACAATAATATATTTGTCATGATCATAACACAGACAATAGAACCAGGACAAAGTCTTTAGTCGTTATCAGTATGAAAAGTTTTTTTTTTTCAAATGGTGTGAGGGAATCTGAACAGGGTTGAACGAGGTTGTGAGGAGACAATATACCTGTATCAAGATTCCTTTGGCTTTGTATTCAGCCTGTAGACCCTGAGAGACTCTCTCCACAAACAACTGGAACAACACAGAGACAGACGCACTCACACGTCAGGTTTGAAGCCTAGAGTAGCTGTTTCGAGATCTCCGTCTGTTGTGTGAAGTTTTGAGTGAGGAGTACTAGCCTTTGATGCACAGTACATGGTGTAGAGGGGGGAGGGAACTGTGGCGACCCCAGAAGAAATGTTCACTATCATTCCCTTTCCTCTGTGGACACGGACATTCAAACACAGACGGACACAAAAACAGGCATGAGCATCAGGACAGAGCAACCTGTGTTTCCTACCAATGGATTGGCTGAGCTCAAATGAAATTGCTTCTGACAAGCATTATGAGGAGAAAAACCTGTGCTCCATGGCTGGAAGGATGATCTGGCTCATCTGTGTAGAGAATACAAAACACAGACATTTGAAATGTGTGAACGGGAACCTAAACACAGCTGTTGGATTTGATTAAAACTTGTGAAGTGAAACATGTGAAGTGAAACAAACTGTAACATTTTTACTTTGAGATCAATCTTCCTACCTGGACCATGGCTTTTACATTGCAGTTGATGACTCTAGTGATTCCCTACAAAGGAAAATAGTCAGTCTCTACGTTAGGTCTCGAAGTGAAGGACAGGCAGGGCTAAGAGGGTCGGGGTAGGGGGGTGAAGTAAGGTGGACTTGTAATGCATGACAACATTTGTTTTGCTGTACAAGTGTCTCCTCTCACCTGTTCCAAGTCTTTCGTCTGGAGGAACTTGCAGGGGAGATGACTGGGCAGGACACCCACGTTGTTCACTGAATGAGTTGATTAAACGGTGAGTAGGTCACAATGGTGAATTGATTTGAATCAACTTTGGTAGGCTTTTTATATGTATATTTAGGTATGCCATTCATTGACCTAAAACTCCAATGTTGAGGTTCTTCAGCTTCTCCTTGAGACCTTCATATATGCTATCCTCAGTGAAGTCTGCAACCAGGACATTAACCTTCTGTCCTGTGTTTTTTTCTGTGAGACCAAAAAGAACTGTTCAGCAGGTTTTATAGTTCCAGTCTTGAAAGACAGGACATATATTTATAACACTATGGTATGATAATGAAAGAAGCACATAAGCTGAAATAGGATCCAGTCACCTATCTCGTTGGCAACATGATCCAGTTTCTCCTTGGTTCTGCTCAGAATGACTATGTTCATACCTCGGCTGGCTAGCTGGTGGAGGTCAAAAATCAGGTCAACAGCAGATAACATATCTTTATTTACGCTTTATTGGTTATTTCCCTATTGAAAAATATGCTAAATGTTTTATTTTGAAGTGATTAAATTAACATTAAATGAAAGGTTACATTCGCCATCTAGATTACCTCAAAAGCATAGGCTCTTCCTATGCCATCTGATGCACCAGTGACCACTGCATGAGAGAGACAGACAGACAGACAGACAGAAAAGCTGTCAGATATACTGTATATGTCCCATTCAGTCCGAATCCAGATCTCTGCAGTGCCCATTCTTGGTACACGAGGCACTGATAGTCCAAAGCTCAGCTGATCACTGTGACCTCTCTTCTCCTGCAGTCAATCAAAACACTTTTAGGCTTCTGCTATCGCACTTTCTAGCACAGTGTACTCGCACACACAGTCTGTCCCTATGCTCTGATAAAGAAGGTGGCAAAAATGTCTGTCTGTCTGTCAAACGTGTTACAATGTGATTATTCCCTGTCCCTAAGTCATTTAAAGGTCTCAGTCTTTGCATTGCTGTTCCAATCTGACATTCAGGTATTCTGTTTGTGTCTGACCACTCTCTGGTGCCAGGCAAGTGTAAACACAAAATGTTTGACTTTAACAGCAAGCCAGACAAAATTGTGTTTGCGTTTGTCTCAAATTTTGTTACACTTGGTGCATGTTCTATTTCTCCCAGTGTTTCCCATTGTGAAGCAACACAATTACACATGCACCAGGACACACAGGCGGATACACACATACAAGCATACCAAACACACAAAACGGACTAAACACACTGAAAATACAACAACACCATCCACAGAAAACCAAACATTTCCATTCCCCGGCCAAGCCAGCTAGAATCGGTAAGCTAAAGTTGTTCATGGCATTCATTTTAGAGCTGTGGACTAAGGTATTCAGTCTGAGCTTCTCTGTCATTCTCAGTGGCCTGAGAGGCATGTTTGTTAGGACTCCTTTGAGTCCACTCATTGTAATTCTTCCTCACCATCGCCAGCATCTTTAGCATGGTTTGGGTCAAAGAGCTACAGTGAGAAGAGATGGGAAGAACATTCTAGCTACTGCAACACTGCTAACACGAGAGGCATGGCACACTGCAGAGATACACACCACATAAACACGTGCACATAGACACACTGATGCAGAACCACGCACACACGGATAACCCCCATCCCTTCATCACACACACACACACACACACACACACACACACACACACACACACACACACACACACAAACACACACACACACACACACACAGAAACCGAAACGCCCACTCTCCCAAACAACCCAACTACTTCTTAGGATACTTGATAATGAAAGGGAACATTCTGAAAGGGAAAACAAAGTCATGTCCATTTGGTTTCCAATGGGTCGGAGAGAATACTTACTGTCCCAGAACATACTGTTCTAATTGGCTTTTTTTTCTTATTTTCTGTCCTGTCCTGTCCTGGAATGGAATGGAATGGAAGAGAAGCTTGGGGAAAAGGTTGGCTCTGCATTGATGGTCCTTTATGTGGAAAGAGACACCCTGCCAGCAGTGTGGGAGGCTGGGGAGCCACGACAGAAGATCCAATAAGACAAGAAAGGTGTCGGACACCAGAGCGGAGCTGAAGAGAGTGTGTACGATTGATTAAGTGTGTGTATTTAGTGGTGTATGTGTTTTCTCAAAGCTTAGGTACACCTATAGTATCTGTTTTTTTTTATATCTGTTTGCCTTTTCACCGAGTTCAAGTAGTCCTTCTGCGTGAAAAGCCTGATGTGAATGTTCCCAGGGGCTGCTGTGCCAGAGGATGATATGGTCGATCGGGGAAATGATGACCATGTGTGGTTGCAATGAGTCACAGCATCACTGTGAGAGAATGCTATTTGTGTATAAGTTGTGACCTGTCCTTGAAGAAAACATATCAAAATGATATTGGCATCACACAAATAAAATGACGACGAGTTACCCACTCTCCTCATCTCTCTCTCCGAGATTCTTTCATAAACTTGTAAAATTGATTTCCTGGACTCCTGGATAGGTTTATGTTACAATGACAAGCTGAACTTATAAATCTCGAGGAAATTGGAAATTTAATACAAATTAATTCCTCGCCATATTGATTCTGATAGAGCCAAAAGTTGCTGCATTTAATTACAAACAAAGGACTACCATGCACAGGCAATTTGTTATTTAAATAATAGTAACTTTTACTATGTTTTGGTTAGAAGATAAGGTTCTTAATCTCCAGGTGTGGAAATTGGGTGTTACAGCAGCAGTAATATAAAACAATATAAAACAATATCAATATTAACATGTAAACAATGTGACGAGGGAAGGCTTTGGGGGATGACATTGGCTTAGGCTGGGGGGTCTTAGGCGCTGTTGTACAGCCTGATGAATTTCGGCACAAAGGAATGCTTGAAATACTCTGTCTTGCACCAGAAAAAATACAGTTTGTGCATGTGGACTGAGTCTTTGTACTGTAAAATATTTGAGATATTTTATTTGGATTATAAATGACACACACACACACACACACACACACAAACACACACACATACCCAGATGGATCAAGAGGTTGAAGTTCCCCCTTGTACGTTACCTCGGATAAATGTGTCTTAAGCTAAATTATTGTTTCATGCACACACATCGGATTCAGCTTACCTGCCCACTCTCCCATGGAGGTGAAGAAAGACTTGGGCTGTGGGAACCAAATTCTGGGGTAAAACATCCTGGCAAAGAGCAGTAATTTCACTCCATAAAATAAAACAACAGCGAAACCAAGCGAGACAAAGAACAACCCAATGAAATCCATGGTCTTTTGTAAGTGCTTCACCGAGTGCCTATTTTATTACCCACTGTGTCTCTCTGCTCCTACCAGACAAGTGAAATCCAAGTTCATTCTGGAGAATTATAAACTAGGCCACTCCCATCTATTTCTCACACAACAGAAACACGCACACACACCATGGAGTATAACAGATCATTGGAAGAACAAAAGCTAACCATACAGAATAAATGAAGGAAGTCTAAAATTGTATTTTAACTACAAGCAAATACAACGTTTTTATCTATTTAGTGCTGGCTAAATTGAGATATTTCAATGATTTAATTCAGGTACAAAGTACAGTTTCAAAGCTATAAGACTAAAAGAGCCTTTTCTCCACAGAAAACATTACACTATTCTTCAAATTAACTGAAAAAGCTACTATACTGGACTTTGCACATTGAACACAGTATAAGCACATTTAATAAATGCTTTATTGTTCATGAGAATGTTTAATATAGCATATGGATTTATTTATTTACAAATTAAGATTTAGAACCACTTGGGTTCGACCTCTAGGAAACTGTCGAGGGGAGCAGGATCAGAAATTCCAATATGCCTGTACTCGTTCCTTACAAATAAACTTTTGCATGAAAGATCATTTGAACGAGTCGGTGCAATAGGAGGAGCTACTTTACGTGTCGTCATCAACGAGCGTCTAGCTGTGTACTCGTATGCGCGCCAGTGTGACAGCGTGTGTTCAGGTTAGCTGAGACAAGCATCAGGTTAACTTTATCAACCGAGGTACCATTAACAGGTGAGTCTAAATCATGAGTAATTCATGCAATATCTTTACAAAGAAGCGTTGGAGGATTATTTGTTTATATTCTTGCTAGGCAGCCTATGACACTACAGATTAGCCAGTGCTAGCTATGTAGCTTGCCATTCCAAATACAAAATTACAGAATCGTTTCTGTGATGGTTCCTTTTTGTGGCATATTTTTGGAGATTCTACTTGTCACTAACAGTCTTCCCGCATGAGGTCCAGAATGTGTGGACGCTGACCCAGCTTAATTTCGCTGTTATGTTGTTAGCTCCATGACCAACGTTTGCCTTTGTTTTGGGTCAATTAGGACAGCTTGTTGCTATGTTTTGCCACAGCTAATGTAAGTTACATCTTTTAGATGCCATGATGAGGACGACAACGTATCTACAAGACAAGTTGCACGGTTTCCAGACTGAAATGCATAAGAATATTTGTTTGGTTACGAGATCAGATGTTTCCAAGTGAATAAGAAATCTAACCAAGAGGTTATGCTTCAATTGTGCTATTCCCCAAGTGTCACCAGGTTAAGAATCTACCCTTACCAAGGCCTTTCCCAAAACACATAATGTACTGTATGGAAAGGCAACAAGCAACTACCAAGTCTTAAGATGTTGGCAAATTGTTCAGAGGGTGCTTTTACAGGTCCCAAGTTAGTGCCTTCTATTCTTAGTAGCTACTCTTTCCTCCAGCCAAGTCAGTTGTTTCTTCTTAGACACTGATATGACAGGCTATTTTCTACATTCCAGGCAAAAATGAAATTGCTCTAATTCAGTAGTGAACGCTGAACAGTGAGAATGATATTGTAGTGAGTTTCTTTGCGCCCTAGATGGCAGTGTTGCTAAATTGATACAGCCATCAATTAAGCCTTTCCCTATGTCTTGATTCCAATGCTCTATCTTTTTATTGCCTCATCCACAAGTGTCACATTGGTGTTAGAATGGCTGGGTGCTTACATGCCCTTCATCTCAAAAGCCGGGTGGTAGCTTAAAAGCTAAATAGACCAATGTGGAATTTGTACGCCTTTCAGCAAGTTATTGAGTGCTTGAGACAATATTACAGTAGTAAAAAGCAACACATAATCCACAATGGGTGTCTGATATGTTTGTGTGAGAGTACATGCAGTGTAGATTACTGGGTTATGGGAAATGTTTGTTAAGTGTGAATTGCTTTGAATTGGCAGATAACTGTTCTGAAGTAGGCCTTAGGTTGTGGGCTGATTTAGTCAGATTTGGGCAGTTTTAGTCATGCATGCCGTTTTTCAAACCTGATTGGATTTGGGGTGTGGTGCTAATGTATGCTTTCTATTTTAGTCACAAACGTCTTCATTCCCGAAAAGTTGTCGCAGAGTGAAGAACTTCAAAGTATGTATCAAAGTTGTGAACCGAACAGGTCTGGGACCAACTTTGCTATTGCTTATGGGAGCTACGTCTCTCTCTCTCTCTCTCTCTTGGAGGTCTGCCTTCAAGCGCTGTAATCCGCGAAGGAGAGACGCTGACTCATGGTGTCACTTCCCAAACCCTTTGAAATGTAACAACACTTTCAGAGCTGGAAAGCAGGGCTTTGAACGCTCTGACTGGATGATGGGGGGAGGGGGGAGGGGGGAGGAGAGAGGAGAGAGGAGAGAGGAGAGAGGAGAGAGGAGAGAGGAGAGAGGAGAGAGAGAGAGAGAGAGAGAGAGAGAGAGAGAGAGAGAGAGAGAGAGAGAGAGAGAGAGAGAGAGAGAGAGAGAGAGAGAGAGAAGCTGTGTCAAAGAAGCCCTGTGTGGAGATAAAGCCCTTTGTTGTCGGGCGGTCTCTGAACACGCACTCCTTACCTCGCTGACATCGCCGCTACAGAGTGTTCCTCTATGCTTTGAAAGTGCCTGTATGATTCGCCATGAAAGAGGGAGAAGAAGCAGGCTGTGATTATAGATGAATAGAAGAAGGATGACACGCAGAGCGCGCGTGTGTGGGGGCGCGGGGGGGGGGGGAGTGGATTCTTATTTTGACGCGGGTTTGAGGCGCTTTAATGTGTCGCAGCCGTGCCTCCTTCTCCCTCTGTGTCCCTGCAACCCCATCGTGTCCCCAAGCGTGGGTTGATAGCAGGAGAAGAGCGAAGCTCGTTCGCTCGTCCACCCGCACTCCTCGACACATCCCCAAACGTCTCCCCGGGTTTAGCGGAGGTGGAGCGAGAAGCTCGTGGGAGAGCCCTCCCCGATCGAACAGTCCTAATCCCTGCTGATGTTCAACGTGCTGTACCTCACCCCCCCCCCCCCCCCCCCAGCCCCAGGTATGGACATGGACAGTGCCAGTACGGTGGTGCTGCAGGCCCTGACCCAGGCCACGAGTCAGGACACGGCCCTCCTCAAGCCTGCTGAGGAGCAGCTTCGACAGTGGGAGACCCAGCCTGGCTTCTACTCTGTGCTACTGGTAGGGATTCTGTCTCTCAGCATACACGCTCAAACACAGGATGCTGACATGGCTTGTCATAACAGCTATGTCAAATGCCTTTATATATATATATTAAAAAAAAACTGCCTCATCCAATTATCTGAAGCTGGACTTTTTGGGGAAGTTGACTTGTCCGCTTGGCCCTTGATAGCCTGTCAGAGATCCACTGAACTACTCTGGGCTCTGCTCCACAGTTAATTGGTCCACCTGGGCATCGTTATCATGACAGACAGGCTCTTTGGCTTGCACTGATGAGGAGATAAACGATGCACTTGCATGTTTGTGCTCACCGTGCGTGCATACCAAGCAGGTGGAAACGCTGGCGAAGAGGTCACTCCACATCAACATGCCGCTTCTCCAAGCGACGGAGGGCGAACGTTATGTCGACAACCCTCAACGGGTCCCAACCTGTTACGCAGTTTTGCATGCTATCAAATATAAAGTAAACACGGCATCAAAATATTTTCGTGCCATGCTGGGATTGAAAATCTGTTAGACAATTTAGAGAGACCATGCGTGCGAGCGAATGAGTACATTCGAAACTGTCTAATTTTAACTGTGTAAGAGTGACACAGGCCCCATAGGACACATTCAAAGTCAACATTCACAGTGTTTCTATGTTTTGAAATGTGTGTTTCTATTTTTGGGTAGTGTGTGTGTGTGTGTGTGTGTGTGTGTGTGTGTGTGTGGAGTGTCTGTGTGTTAACCGGGCTTGTTTCTATCTGTCTCCTAGAATATCTTTACCAACCACCTGTTGGATGTAAACGTCAGGTGGCTAGCTGTGCTCTACTTCAAGAACGGCATCGACAGATACTGGAGGAGAGTCGCACCCCAGTGAGTAGCCTCTGTTTCTCCTTCTTCTTCCTCCCCCACACACCCCCCCCCCACCACCACCACCACCACCGTTCCTCTCTTTTGTCTGCATCAAACTTTTTTCTTTTACAGCCACTCTCTCTTTGACAGTTTTTCCTCATCTGTGTCTAATTCAATTGTGCGTTCAGCTCCTGGCACCACCAAAGCCAGTGTTGTCCACATTTGCTGCTGTAGAACTTGAATGTGCTCAGACTGCCGACGAGCTAATTGTTCTTAAACCTAAGCGAATGAATGTCCAAAGAAGGGAGCTTTGTATCGCACAGGCCCCGAGGCAATTAGTTCTGCCTCAGCAGTCTCCAGCTTTTCTTTCATTACCTTTCTACCCTCTTGCGAAAATCCCCACATCCTCCATTTGAAAGTTGTGACCCTTCACGTAGAGGTCTTTTAAAAGTGTTTTCGTTTTTTTGACCAGTGTGAGGCAAAAGTCTCAGGGGAACGCAGCTCTAATTTGGTTTAAACGGGTGCTTTGGTGCCCCCCGAAAATCTGATAAGGAGGCGGGCAAAAAAAAATTGAGAGAGTGAGGGAGTAAGACTTACACTTGTCCACGAAAGACGACATGGGATGGGGGAATTTGTGGAAAAAAGACGGAGGGACATGGGCGAGGAGACCATTGCCAACTCGGTGCCAACTCGCTCCCTTTCCTCCCCTCGTTTTGAGAGAGGAAGAGAGCGTCTCTCGGCCCCGTCTGGAGTCGTCTGTGCAGGTCAGGCAGGGACAGGCAGCTAGCATGCAGCATTCTGCCATGTTCGTCTTATCTACCTCCATATGAAAGCCCGAGCCTGGAAATTGGATCCAAAGGCAGAAGACGGCTGGTAGGATATCAGCTGGACCAGGCATCGAGCAGAGGGCAGTGCCACGCCTGGACTGTAGCACCCAGCCGATAGTGTTGTTCTATCTCATCACCCCAAGTCAGATGGAAGGTTGTGGAGAGAGAGCAGAAAATGTAATCAAAACTGGAACCCTAGCTGTCTGGGGTCCCCCCCCCCCCCCCCCCCCCGAGAGACAGAGCTGTATTCTGCATTAGCATGGCCGAGTTCTTCACTCTAGATCAAATCCCTCGACTTCCTCACTCCCCATATTAAAAAACCTTCTCAATGATTGTGTGTGTGTGTGTGTGTGTGTGTGTGTGTGTGTGTGTGTGTGTGTGTGTGTGTGCGCCTCTCCCCTACAGTGCTCTGTCAGAAGAGGAGAAGACTTCACTGCGAGCCGGCCTGATCACGAACTTCAACGAGCCCGTCAACCAGGTTAGCGGGGCTCTACTGTCGATATGGTCACAGGGGCTGGGATGGGTGGGGCTGGGTTTTGGCGGGCTTGAAGCCCCCAACACTAGGTGACTGGAAGCGCGTGCCACATGAGGACATCTGCTGAGACAGGAAGCCAGTTTGTCTCGGTGCCAAATGAGGGTCACTTCCTGGCCACTGCAGGCCTGAGTGTCCTCTAGGAATCAGCCCTACTGCATCAGGACTGATTGCTCACATATGGAGAACGACGGCTGCTATCAAAACACCTGATGTCTCTGTACCCTTGCGCGTGTCAGTGTGCACGGGCGACTGAGCGCGTGCGGCCAAGTCATGAGGAAACACTGTCCATATGCTGCACACAGTGACTATCTGTCGTTTTGCTGAAATGACCAGGGGCCCGTTCCATGACGAGAGTTCACCGAATAAGCCAGGCTTATGTCCGGGAATTAAACTGATATAAGCCTCGCTTATTCGGTAAACTTGCCACATTGAACAGGCCCCTGGTGTATAACAGATGAACACAAAAACAATCTTTAGTTCTGAAGAGTACCTGTGCGTGGGTGTGAGCTTTTTATATAAAATACATGACGGTGTGTCTTGCGTGTTTTAGACCTGTTGAATGTGTTTTGTTCCAGCTTGCTGTCTGAATTAGCCACCGATCTTCACGCATACAAGTTCACACAAATATCGGATGAACGTTTGGCCACCTGTGCAGTGGCCGTTATTGGAAGAATCACTCGCACACACACACTTGTCCATAACGCAGCAGTGTCAGTTATGGTTAGCCGTCTCCGACCCAGATAGGTAACCTGCCTCTTGTGTTGCGTGTTGTCAGATAGCCACCCAGATTGCCGTGCTGATAGCCAAGGTGGCCCGCCTGGACTGTCCCAGACAGTGGCCGGAGCTCATACCCATCCTCCTGGAGTCGGTCAAGGGACAGGGCGGCCTGCCCCAGCACCGCGCGCTCCTCACCTTCTACCACGTCACCAAGACCCTGGCCTCCAAACGGCTGGCCCAGGACAAACGCCTCTTCCAGGATGTAAGCCCCTCTGGTTGTCTGCGTCTGGTCCTCTGGCTCCTGTGTCTGCTGTGTCATTCTGCCTGTTTCGTGTGCTTTGTGCATGAAGACGCTATGTGAGTACATGCATGCAGTACTGACACAGGCCTCTGGGAGATGCTGCTTAGCTTCTCTTTTGGTCTGTTTTTGTGTTCAGCCTGTGTGTGTCTGCCTGTGTGTGTGTTTATATTTGTATTCCAGCCTGCATGTGGTTGCGTGTCTGGGAATGTGTGTGTGTAATCATGCATGCCTTGCGAGTGTCTGTGTGTGTGTGTGTGCGAGAGAGACAAACTCGAGCGAAAATCAGAACAGATGCTCTGACTCCGAAGCGACGCATTTGTCGCCCTCCATGTTTTTGTGGGAGATAAGAGGCCAGTGTAGATGGCAGCCTCCTCAGCCAGCCGCCAGGCTAAACGGGCGGTCTTTCATACGGGGAACTGACATCAGCCTGCTTTTAACAACACCATGATGAATTTAATTGCTAAACGATCCAGAAATGGCATTCCATCACTGTCTAGTATGAGGTGCTCACACACATACACACACACACATACATGCGTTACTACAACACTTGTCCACCGGCTGAACTGTACACACTGACAAATATGAGAGGGAGAAATCAAAAAAAAAAAATTATCAGAGAAACGGACTATTAGCAGAAGATAGATTAGAGTCCTAGTTTAGTTCATCTTGTTGAATGCCTTTTAACGTCGACCTGTCTCTGAGTTTCCCGTTCCGAGTGCTTCTGGATCTTGTCGTTCCATCTTTCATCCGTTCCCAGCTCTAAAGTTGGGCCTCGCAAGAGAGCCCTCGGGTGTGCAGTTGTGACACTGGCCGACAGAGATCTATCTCTTTGGGTGACTGCCTCACCCAACCTCCCTGCCTCACCCAACCTCCCTGCCTCTCCCTCCTCGAGTGTCCTGTATATAGTTGTGCACTTCCTCAAGGTGTGTGTGTTTCTGACACACACACACACACACACACACACACAGACAGAAGTATGTGGATCTTGTATTGATTCTCAGGGAGTGAAGTCTCCTCAGTCCCCTAACCTGCCCCTGCTTCCCTGTGTCCTCACCTGCAACTCTCTGCAGTCTATGGAGGGTCTGGGCTTGCCATTCCGACAACTGAAGCTATTAATAATGAACAACGGTGCCTCTTCGCCCTTCTCACCTCTCTACTCAACCTGTGAATTATTTAAACCTCTCGTTAGGGCAAGAGTTTTTTTTTTTTAACCACTTAACCCCTGGGCTGGAGATTTAGCTGAGGTTGCAAATGTATTCTCTTTTCCTTCCTTCTCTCTCTCTCTTTATCGCTCGCTCGCTCTCACTCGCGCTCGCTTGTTTCTGTCTTGTGCATTGTCCCCATCTTTTGATGTAAGGTTGTGTGTGCGTGCTCTATCAGAGATGCTAATGCTTGTAAACACACCCACTTTGACAGTTCAGGGAGAGTGGTGTGGGGGAGAGGGAGAGTCAGGAAGGCTTAGAGGAATACATAGAGATATGGAGGTTGTGAATGTATTCAATTCTATTACAATGCCCTGCCTGATATTGAGGCTATACATTCAGTGCTCACTCTGTTAGCACTTAGCAATAAAAACTTATGAATATGTGACCCTGGTTTGTAAAAGCACTTCTGATTGCACTGCTCTGAGCAGTGACATGAACCAGACAAGCATGCCCATCAGAGACTGTATGACTCGTCACTTTGGATCCCTGATCTGAACATGTTACAGTCCAAGGTTCTCATTTTCGGTGACTTAAACAAAGAATTGATACAGAATTCATTCTGGAGAACTTTCTCGAAGAGTTTTGCGTGTGGCATTTCGTTAGAGCACCTTTAATTACGACGCGCCTCAGAAACAACGATTTCAGTTCATTGTGTGGCTCTGGCAGATGTTCTCCGAAAACCCATTAGTAAACCACATCCACTGTACTCTGTGGTTAAGAAATCGGAATCCGTGAAGACTGACTAATGTCGTCATGTTGACTCAGTTATGTATTTAACACCTGGACCCAGTACATAACTGCAGCTGCCACTGAGCGACCAGCAGTCCCACCACAAATATGATCAAGGCCTAAAATGGGATTAGACATTTGCTGGAAGGATGGATGCCCATTTTGTACACGTTTGGCCTCTGGACAAAGTTTGATAGGAATGTAGCAATAAGATGCTAACTTTGCAACTCCCTTGGATCAGTATTATTTTTTTTTATGTGTAATCTAAAAATGCACTTTGTCTTGAGAATGTAGTTCTAATCGTGGAGAATAATATTTAGTTTTTTGTTATTATTTTCTGATTCAGGGGGCCTGTGTTGCTTGGAAATGGATAACATGATTGTCGTGTGCGAGGGGACAGTGTTTATTGCAGGTGTAGTTCACTTTCACAGTGACGGAGATGTGCAAGTGTAGAGGAGAGACGAGAGGACCAGCATTTGAATGCCTTTTGCTTATCAATCATGGATAGCAATATCAGTAATGGACCCTCTGCATGGTGTTTCGTAAACATTTCCATTTAGGCATTTAGCTCTTATCCAGAGCGACTTACAGTAAGTACAGGGACATTCCCCCGAGGCAAGTAGGGTGAAGTGCCTTGCCCAAGGACACAACGTCATTTGACACGGCCGGGAATCGAACCAGCGACCTTCTGATTACTAGCCCTACTCCCTAACCGCTCAGCCATCTGATCCCCTAAAAACTGGGAATGGTTTGAGGAAATGGGCTTCCTCTCCCAAAAGAGCTTTGGTCTGTGAGTTCTGTGTGCTAAGTTGCGAAACGTTTTGATGTACCATGCAAGTGGAGGAAATTTTTTCCCTTTATTCAGTCAACTCTGCTCAAAGGAGTGTGAAGAATACCACACACACACACACACACACCTTTAAATCAGCACTTCTTAAAACATATTACATGGACTGGTGACGATAGTAAAATGTCAATCCACATTATATTGACAGATTGACTGAAGAAGAAAAAAAATAAGAAAATATCCCTTGACGATAGTATTTTATGTGTTTTTGTTGTGTATGCAGCTGAATTCTTTTTCCTCGCTTGAGTGCGTGCATGCAGATTCATTTGAAGTGTTTTTAAAGTTTGGGGAGTTTGCAGTGTCACTCCACCCAGGAGTTCCTGTTCTTGATCCATGAAGGGCATTCGAACGTGGATCTGAGGAAGACCCACTTATGGGGAGATGGGACCTATATTGCTGTCGTAAGGTGCTCAGAAAGCAGAACTCGGCACCTCAGTGTGGCACTGAGGTGCCTTTCCGAAAAGGAGTTTGTTGATCGAAGGGCTGTGTTGTGGAACTTAAGGAGACTCAATCGATTGTTAAACTGAATTATAAAGTCCAGTTTATTAAACAGCACGACCATTGCACCGACATGACAATCTTCGACACACAAACATCAGACAATAACACGAAACCACCTGGCCGTGAATCGGACGGGATCAGAAGTAGCGCACGCCCAAACAGCATCTCACAAGTTCTGATCTCCATACAGCTCCGTCTAACGCAAAGACAATTACACGCTACATCTAGCATTCTAGAGTGGAACCGGACAATCCAGCAGACATCAGCACTACTCAGCTGATGGTCCTGAACTCCCAAAGAACATCCTACCATACAGACCATTTTATAGCACACAGTTCTCAAAAGTCATTAGTCCATCCACGATTACAATACAGACATGCAGCTCTCCCATGTCTCTTCTGTCATTGGCTCACTCCCTAAAATAACACAATCATTCAGTACAATCAGAGTTGAAACGATAGTCCTTCAGACCAACTGTTCCAAAGCGTCTTCCCTCCAGGAAGTAAAACACCCATACTGGAAGTCTCCAAGTCAGGCAGTCATAAAACTCCAGAAGGCATCTACCCAATGGTCAAACTGTCTTTAGCTCGATGACCAACCTCAAAAAGTAATCAAACAAACCCCCAAAATGTTCTAGTCATCAGCAACACCTTACAATCCTTTGAACTCAACTTGATTATCTCCCCTTCCTGTATACAGCAACAGTTGTCACCGCATTTGTCTCTTTAACCCTTGTGCTGCCTTCGGGTCACATGACCCAAAGGTTCATAACGAACCATCGTTGTATTTAGACAATTTTACCCAATACAAAAACAAATAAAAATAATTTTATTTTAACCTTCGCAATGTGGGGGGTCTGAGACAGCCCAACGGTTGAAAGAAAATGCTTCACTTTGTTTTTGTATGCGGTAAAGTTGTCGCAATACGACGGTGGGTCACAATGACTGATGGGTCAGAATGACCCGAAGATAACACAAGGGTTAACAGAGAACTCAGGAGCCTAAAAATCAAATCTTACTAACATCTTTTGGACATTCCTGGCACATATTTGCTGTAATGACTTATTTGATTATCAAACAGGGGATACATTTGTAATAATGGGATTCATTTAATATGAGACCATTAGGAAAGTATTAGCCTAAGCCATGAAAGACGAAAAAAAGGAATGGAAGACTAATCATTAAGCTAAGTACAACAGACCTTAATACGTTTTAACGGATTAAATGGATGTAGTTTCAAAGTTACACAAAAAAATGCCTCCAATTGTCTTATGAAGGTGTGCTACTTAATTTGATAGCACATCAAACCGCCACCCCCCCTTTACCAATGGAAATTACTTTTGTATTCAAGCTCAAATTGTCTTCTCGTATTATGAATGCATGCGTAGCCTACGACACGCACCTAATGTTATTGAGATTAAGGCCCTTCGGAACACTGTATTCTCACTCGCTCTCCTGCTCTCAAATAAACACGAGCACGCCGACAAACACGCCATTAGAAATGCACTCACACAGTCAAGCTTGCATACTGCACACATGCACAGACTCACCCACCCACAGAGTGGTCTGATTAAAGGTTAAATTAATGTGATTTCTGCTTGATTACACAAAGTATAGAGGGATCGCTTATTTACTCTCTGCATGGCAGGCCCAGAGACACAGAATCGGTTGGCTGGAATAGTGAAGGGGGGGGGTGGGGTGGGCTCTCTTATAAAGTATTAAAGGCTTTCGTCTGTGCAAGCGTCATTTGAATAATGAGGCTTCTTACCTTCAGAGAGGAGAAATGGATGTCTTTCATATCAAATTCCTTTTTTTTTTATCAGACAGACCTGCCTTCATTCAAATGCAGGGATAACAGAAGCCCATTCTGGCCCCTCTTTCATTCTTTCTCAATCCCAGTTTTGCATTTCTCCCTTCTTCCGTTATCAAAATTATTTCTATTCTAATCTTTCATAGGCTGTTTGCGGTGATAGGATGATATGAGGTGAGAAAGAGACCCAACCCTTTTCCCCTTTTCATCACTGTTTCAGCGAATGATTACAGAGGAATAGAAATAGGGAGCCCACCTTGACAAACAGCCAGGCTATCTGCATAAAACACCCCCTGTTAACCTAGCACAAAGCATACACACACACACGCACACACACGCATGCATGCACTCAAACACAAACAGGACTTTCTTGGGTGCCTTTGTATTTGTACAACTGAAGAAAGTACGGAATTGCTTCGGTGAGGAGCTGGTTTGAAATCCTTTCATGTTTCATCCATCAATAACTACAAATGGCGACAATCTCAAAGAATTCTTAAAAAGTTTCACTGGGTTAAGTCATTTGAACTTTCCGCAGTTAACATCAAAGTGCATAATATGATTTTGCTTGTGCTGACACAGTGTTTGTGTTGTTCCTTATGGGTCTAATCACTTATTATAGCCTATAGTATAGGCAGTAACAAGCGAAGACGCTATAGGCCCTATAGCGTCTTGAGATTGGATGGGTGGAAAGAATGGATGGCGCTCATAGTAATTATGCAAATGAAGCAATCAAATCTGGTAACTGAAGAAGAATTGAGTCTGTTATTCATCGCATGTCCACAAAGCACATGGGAGAAGCTTGTCTGATAAATTGAGTGCCACATTGTGTATAATGTGTCAATTTCATATGCCCTGAGCATTACATTTTGAAAAAGGAGCACAAAAAGCCCATATAATGTTACTGCAGCTGCTCCATTCTGAATGATAAATAGCGGTGACATTTTAAAGATGAACGAGAAGGAAGATCCTTGTTTTGAATTGTCGAGGTGTCGTCGGCGAGATAAACAGGGACTCGAAGCAGACACGAGATGACTGGAGAAGCCTCAAAAGATGGAGGACCAAGGTGTCTCTTTAGGATTTGTAAGAGTTTGTGATTAATGTTATTTTAAATACGTACATAACTTTGCACACTCTGCCCTACCGTGTCAATCTATCTGGATTTGGCATATAGGGCCTGGGGCAAAAGGGAGTGTTGGGAGTGTTAACTGATAAAGGACCAAGATGACGTTTGACGAATGGCTAGATGGGTAGAGTTCCCAAGAACATAACTGAGGGCTACATAAAATCCTTCCTGGTTGTAATTGACTGATTTCGACTGACTTTGTCCTCTTGACGGTGCCCTTTTTGTCCAGGGCTGTGGTGTACTGTAGTGGCAACTCAAAGATGCAGGAACACTCTTAAAGCTAATTTAAGAAAAGGGGTTGTACAGTGTGTCCATGTTCCTTGTACTACACCACTGGATGGATAAAGGTTTAGGATAGAACGGTCCAGCACTTAAGGCTATTTTTTCTTCAAAATAATGTGCCATTTTACAGCTAAGTGATGGTCTCACGTAGCAACAATGTACGCCTAATGGAGAGGTTTTTGGCAACTGTATTTCTAAGTGAAAGCCCCAAATGTTCTGCCAAAATTCCACTGTGTGAAAAATGGTTTAGTTGTTCCTCCATTAAGGACTGTAGCTATTTAGAAAAGCGTCTGTTCAGTTAATTAGGGTCCAGGCAGATGTAATGGGGAGGGGAATGGATAACAGGTTTGGCCCAATGACACGCCCCTCAGTCCTCCATCCCCCTCCTCCCGTGCATGACTGTGTGCGAATAGGTCCAGTGCACACGCGATGACGTTTATGTCTTCCCACATTGCTGCGGTCTCCCGGTCGTGTAGATTCACCCTCTACAACATCCGGAAGATCAGGAGATACCTGTCTGAGCACTCCACCCAGCTGCTAGTCCAAGCACTTGTCCTCTCCAAGTTGGACTATTGCAACTCGCTGCTCGCTGGTCTCCCAGCATGTGCAACCCGCCCTCTTCAGAGGATTCAGAACGCAGCGGCCCGCCTGGTCTACAATCTACCCAGACGCTCCCATGTTACCCCGCTCCTCATCTCTCTCCACTGGCTACCTATCATGGCCCATATCAGATTCAAGACCCTGGTATTGACCTTCCGAGCAGTGAACGGGACTGCACCCGTCTACATCAAGTCTCTCCTGCAGCCTTACACCCCCACCCGTCACCTACGGTCTTCTTCAGACAACTGCCTGGTGGTCCCACCGCTCAAGACTATGGAAGCAAATCGTTACCAAAATTCTAATGCATTTCCAGAAATGCATTTGCATTTTAAGAATGTGGCTGCGTTATTTGACTCATAAATGAAATTAGTAATCAATCATCCTATTTGCATTTTAATTTTCTTCTTCAAGAGTGCTCAATCTTTCACTTAATTAAAATGAAAAAGAAATAGACATTTGAGATTTAATTTTAAAAACATGCCCCAGCAAATAGATACCAAAATTCTATTTGAAATGTAAAATTTGAAAATTAAAATGCATTTCCAGAAATGCATTTTCATTTTAAGAACGTGGCTGCAAAATCGTGACCACAATTCAAATTCAAATGCATTTCCAGAAATGCATTTTCATTTTCAAGAACGTGGCTGCAAAATCGTGACCACAATTCAAATTCAAATGCATTTCCAGAAATGCATTTTCATTTTAAGAACGTGGCTGCAAAATCGTGACCACAATTCAAATTCAAATGCATTTGCAGAAATGCAAAATGAACGAAAAAGCATTCTTAGCGGCGCAGCAGAGTGACGTCAGTAGCCGCTCTTCTTCAGCTCCCTGCTGACCGAGCTACCCATCTTGTTCGGTAGGGGGCGGTGTGCACATCTGCATTGCATTACATTGCAAATGTGCCGGGAAATTGATTGAATTGCTGGGTCTTTAGAGCAGCGTTCCCCAACCGGTGCCCACCGGTCCGTGAGTCATTTCGTACCGGGCCGCACAAAAAAGAATTAATAACATTATTTCCTTTTAATTGATTATCAGAGTCTGAAAGACGTTTTATTCTGAAAAATGACCTGATTCTCTCCTTCTCCGCGGGCCTTTTCCCCTGAGCAAAAAAGCTCTGCAAAGACGTGTGTTTACTCATTTTTTAGCAAGTTTGTGGGCTTTATTGAACGGTATCATGCGCGTCTCTTACTCTTGACACATGACAAGTGATAGTTACCACTCAATGAAGCCTGTTTGAGACAACAACTATATCGGTGTTTTGGATGAAGGCTATCCTGAGATCGCCACTAAAGCACTGAAAACCCTGCTTCCATTTCCAACATCAAGCGGGATTTTCTGCCGTGACAGCAATCAAACAACATTTTGGAATAGGCCTGAACTGGATATAAGGAACGCACTTCGGGTGTCACTGTCGTAGCTTATAGTCACACACAACAGTGGGACTGACACATCGAAAGCTAGCTAGTAACAATATAACGATGGAAAACCAGGCTAAGAAACTTAAAGATGGGTCAATTGAAAAAACGGCTGTTTATTTTACATAAAACTCCAAAAACTATTTTTCGCTTAAATCAGCTAAACTAGGTGTGGAAGTCACTAACTAGGATCACATCAAACCCAGAATGTACATGCATTAGCAGCGCAGCTGTCCAGGGCCTATCTTTCCTCCCAGTCCGTTCTGCCGGTCCGTGAAAATATGTCTTACATGAAAGCGGTCCGTGACGCAAAAAAGGTTGGGGACCGCTGCTTTAGAGGACGCATCACAGACCATGGCGCTCCCTCAAATTGTGCAAACACTGTTAGAATTAGCTGAACAGGTAGAATCTAATAATATATCTGAGTCTGATGCCCGTGACCGAGTAGAACAAGTCATAGAGAGCTTGGCTGCATACTCTGCTGTCACAGATTTACACATTAATAGTAGCTCTGCCACTGTTTTATTCATTGTTTGACATCAAGTTGCTCAGTCTGTGATGCGTCCTCTAAAGACCCGGCAATTCAATCAATTTCCCGGCACATTTGCAATGTAATGCAATGCAGATGTGCACACCGCCCCCTACCGAACAAGATGGGTAGCTCGGTCAGCAGGGAGCTGAAGAAGAGCGGCTACTGACGTCACTCTGCTGCGCCGCTCAGAATGCTTTTTCGTTCATTTTGCATTTCTACAAATGCATTTGAATTTGAATTGTGGTCACGATTTTACAGCCACGTTCTTAAAATGAAAATGCATTTCTGGAAATGCATTTGAATTTGAATTGTGGTCACGATTTTGCAGCCACGTTCTTGAAAATGAAAATGCATTTCTGGAAATGCATTTGAATTTGAATTGTGGTCACGATTTTGCAGCCACGTTCTTAAAATGAAAATGCATTTCTGGAAATGCATTTTAATTTTCAAATTTTACATTTCAAATTGAATTTTGGTATCTATTTGCTGGGGCATGTTTTGAAAATTAAATCTCAAATGTCTTTCTTTTTCATTTTAATTAAGTGAAAGATTCAGCACTCTTGAAGAAGAAAATTAAAATGCAAATAGGATGATTGATTACTAATTTCATTTATGAGTCAAATAATGCAGCCACATTCTTAAAATGCAAATGCATTTCTGGAAATGCATTTTCATTTGAATTTTGGTAACAATTTGCTTCCATACAAGACCGCCCGGTCCCAACACAAGCTCTTCTCCTGTCTGGCCCCCCAGTGGTGGAATCAACTCCCCACCTCCATCAGAGACACTGACTGTCTCTCCACCTTCAAGAAAAGGCTCAAGACGCACTTGTTCTGGGAGTACAACGGTACTTAGGAATGGTTCGCTTGACCCGATGTTAGTTTCCTCAAGGATCACAATGACTCTTGCTCAGAGACTTGTTGCTCTTGTGGTTAGTGGTAACTGATTTAAAATTGTTTGTACTCGCTGTGATATATTGTTTTTATTATTGTTGCTTGTTTTTTCCACAGGTACACTTGCACTTATAGCAGTTCATGTTGTTTAATTGTAACTTGTTTAACTACATGCTCTTATGGTTCTTCCCTTTGGCACTTACTTTGGTTGTTCACAATGTGTGCTTCATGTTTTGGCTACTCGCAATGTTTTGTGGCTATCTCGTTGTTATGATCAGTGACCTATGCACTTTGTAAAGCTCTCTCTTGGAAGTCGCTTTTGATAAAAGCATCTGCTAAATGTAAATGTAAAATGTCTGTGTGCCCTTTGCATGTTAGTGAATTATGTGCCGACAGTGATCGGGGTTCCTCCTCTGTTACAGCTGGCGTCGGGTATCTACAGCTTCGCCTGCTCGCTGTGGAGCCACCACACTGACTGCTTCCTGCAGCACGTCTACGCCACGCCACGGGACGAGGCGGCCGCCCTGGGCTCCCTGGAGAGGACGCTGCTGTCACTGAAAGGTGCCCCGTCCAAACACCTGTTGACTAGTGGTGCAATGGAGCGCAAAACTCGATCCGAACCGCAGTTTTTACTCACGGATCATTTTGACTCACGGATCGTAACATGTTTCGCATCCGCAAAAAATGAGACCAATATAACTGCTCTTCATTTATTTGAATTGTATTATTGGCATCTGTGCAGTCTTATCTTTTCACTGCAACTCTGTATAGAGATTTAGGGAATTATTAAAGTAACAGCGGAAGTACTGTATTTGACACTATTGTGGTTAAACTTTGCAATAGATCCGCAGTTCACATGCATGCCGAAGCGCGGGGGCTGATCCTTAGGTCACGGGTCAACAACGGTCCATTACGTTACTGTTGACCCGAGGACTGACGCCTATTCTAGTGTTGAGTCCTAATCCTGTAACCGATTATTTAAGAACTGGTGAGATTTACGACCTTGGATCTACTTGATTTCATCTGTCCCTCGTGCTGTATGACAGACTACAGGAACTACCCCTCGATATGCAAAATATCGAGAGGATTAAAAACATTAACTATTTAACAGTGCAGAAAATAAGGTCCCAAAGTTAATGCCATTCAGGTAGTCACTTTATATTAAAGATGGTAAGATTCAGCAAAACACCAGTGTACTGCCATAAAAATTCACAATGTGATTGCTTAATTGAAAAAGGTGTACACTGAATACAATCTGGAATAAACTCAAGGTGCATCGTTTCTAACGTCTTTGCATCAGTAAAATCCAATGTATTTATATATAATTCTTAGTCTTCCTAGGTCTTTATAATGTAGAATTGTGACCAGATGGTTGCAACCAATAATTGACTGATTCCTTATCTCTAAATGGTTTCTCAAATTCTCGAGAATATGAGATGACAGAATATCTTGGAGGACAAGGAGCCACACGTTCCACCTTATTGCTGCAAATCAAATGTTTGGCGACGCTTCACATTTGCCAAGAGAGACAGACAATTTGACAGGACGCATGCAATTAGCTAAATATGCTGTAAAAAGTACACAGGGAGCACAATTAACATAAATACTAGGTTATTTTTGTATTATTCATATAGAAACCGCACCACTGCTTTCTGATCACAACTGAGTCAGCCTACCTGCTGAAAGTGTAAAGCACATCCGTCTAGTGGCAGTAGTTACGGCATATTGCACTTCTGCTTTAGAACTAAAAAAAGAACTAAAAGTAAAACAGCAGTGCCATTTGTCCATATTGAGTTGTCCAGCATCATATTATTTTGAATCGCAGTGTCTTGAGTCAAATAATGTTAAATTGCACTGTATCAGTCTAGGGTTATAGCCTGTCTGGAAAATAAGACAATTCTGAAAAAGCAAGTGTTTGAAACGAAGTACAAAACACTAACTGTCACTGAGCAGGGTCTTCTATGTGGTACTGGGTTTACTGACTAGCTCTGAGCTGAAGTTGAGGGATATTTGAATGAATTAAAGTTGCTTTTATTGTAACCTAACAAAGGAGTTTGCACACAATCAAAAAAAAAATCTTACGGTTACACAAGTGTACAGTGCCTGTTATTAGGTCTTTCAATTTTGCCTCCTGTTTTATTGCTATCTATGTTGACCTCCCATTTCCACATCCTCTGGAATAGGTGTTTTTTTTGTACACAATCAACTTATCTCGGCCCCTGTCAACAACACCACATACACATTTGTTCATTCATACATTTGTAGGGGATTCCCATGCCCAATGAAAATAGTATACACAAATATCATCCACTCATGCACAGATACTGTACATCTAAATTGATGAACGCACATGTTGTGTACGTCTTCCTCCTGACAGTTCTCCGGAAGCTCACAGTCCATGGTTTCCAGGAGCCCCAGCAGAACTTGGAAGTGATGGTAAGTATTGAGAATCAATATGGAGTCATTTCAGGAAGGCCACCAATCATCACAGTATGGTTATTTACAGTTACTGACTCTGCTGGAGCCATATAGTGATATAGGTCAAATATATTTTCCATCAAGCCACCAGCTGGCCTTCCTGGAATATCTTGATACATCACATTATGGTTTTGAATGACAGTGTATATAGCTGTACAGCCAATGTCATCATTGTTATTATTCCCTCTCTTGCCTCAGAGGTAATGGAATAATTGGCACACAATACATTTGGGTCTTCTGAAATTTTTATACATGTTTTCCTCTATATCCCCTCTGTATCTTCTTTATACACAGCCAGGTTCAATAGTCTGAGACCACTAGTCAAATACTTTTTACATTTACATTTTGCATTGGTTTCGAATGTAATACATTTCTTTTTATTACAAATGATAATATCAGCCTATCAATTTGTGATTTGTGAGGAAGTTTTCAGAATTTGAATACTTGGTAGGTTCCCCTTTTGCTTTAATGATAGCGTGTACTTGAGCTGGCAAGGACTCCACAAGTTTGTGCAAAACCTGATGATCCCAGCATGATTGGACAATTCTACAAAAAGCTTCTTGTGATGTCACAAAATGCTCAGCTATCTCAGTCTTTAATTCACCCATTAAACATTCAATGTGGTGGGGATTTCATTAGGGAACATTACAGGTCGTTTGAAGGAACTCCTTGTTCTCTTTTCAGAAACATTAAATTTAAAATGTCAAGGGCGAGAGGGAGAGAGCACAGTAATTTCACTGTGTTTCAGTATGTAACTCCACAGCTACTCAGTTTCATAAAAGGCCAGTCTGGTGGCTGAGCGGTTAGGGAATCGGGCTAGTAATCAGAAGGTTGCCGGTTTGATTCCGGCTGCAAAATGACGTTGTGTCTTTGGGCAAGGCACTTCACCCTACTTGCCTCGGGGGGAATGTCCCTGTACTTTCTGTAAGTCGCTCTGGATAAGAGTGTCTGCTAAATCACTAAATGTCATAAAATGTTCCCCAGATCAAAATTTATTATCACTTCGCTGAGTACTTTTTAGGTCTTCAAATAAAAACAATCTGCAGTATGGACCTTCTCAAAACACTGAGTTAAGATTTTCCTTAATGTCCGATGCAAGGTTTCCCTGCAATAAAATTGATTACACAAAACACCCATAAGTTGCTTTTGCAAAGCATCTCACTCCCATGTTAACACATTAGATAAAGACGCTACTGTAGCTGTCGGTCTCCTCACTTTTGCAGACTGAAAACCAACTGCTTGTTCAGTCAAGACACTCACGTGATTGATTTCTTAACACCCTTAAGTCCCTCAGCAAAGGAGAAATTAAGCATAAAGTGTCATACTTAAGGGGAAAATTTAAGGCGGCAGTGTATATTTTGACCCTTGGATGATGTGATTTATGTCTGTCGGTCCTCTGAGTCACCAAAGTCATTAATTGCCTCTGTTACCTCTTAATGCTCTCTAAAAGAAATAAAAGGACTGATATGTAGGGGCTTTACCAGTCATATGAAAGATTGATTAGGGCCTTGTTTGCCTGTAATTAAGAAACATATTTTATGGTTGGCAGGTTGAAAAAAAATTTGGTTAGCCTGTGTTTTGCTTGTAAATCAATAGTAAAAATGGGTCACTGTTAATATTTAATAGGTGAAAGCGTCTGCTTCTCAAATCTGCCTGTGGATTTATAAAACCTCCAACAAGTTAACTACAGACTAGAATGGCCCTTACTCTGCTTCATCTCCCTCCTTCAACATTGCAGATCGATGAGAGAATATGTAACACCAATAATAATAATAATAATGTATTTAATTTATAACGCACTCTACATTCTGACTCTCAGAGTGCCACAGTACATAGTAAAACATAGTTAAAAACAAACTATAATAAAATACATTTAAAAAGTAAGAAACTCCTTTCTGAATAAAATGGCTTTTAGGCCAGTCTTAAAAGAGTCCAGTGTCTGTGTTGCCCTTAGGTGGTCAGGGAATCTGTTCCACAGGCGCGGCGATGCCGTGCAAAAAGCCCGGTCACCCATGGTGCGGAGCTTGGTGTTGGGGACCCGGAGGAGCGAGCTGTTTGTGGATCTGAGGGTGCGGTTGGATGTTTGGGGAGTGATGAGTTCTTGTAGGTAGGGAGGTGCATGTCCATTTATGCATTTATGGGTGAGTCGTAGGACTTTGTAGTCAATACGGAGTGAGACAGGGAGCCAGTGTAGTGAGTGTAGAATGGGTGTTATGTGCTCGTATTTCCCGACTCTCACTAGGATCCTGGCAGCGCTGTTTTGAATGTACTGCAGCTTCTGGATGTTCTTGCCAGTGATCCCAGTGAAGAGTGAGTTACGGTAGTCCAGTCTTGAGGAGATAAAGGCATGGACGAGCTTCTCTGCATCTGACAGGGTTAAAGTTGGGCGGAGTTCGGAGATGTTTTTGAGATGATAAAAGGAGGTTTTGCACAGGTGTTTCATATGGTCGTCAAAGGTCAGGTGAGGGTCAAACCCAACTCCTAGATTAGTGACTGTGGAGGAGAGGGGTATGACCTGACTGTCGAAGGTGAGATGAGTCGTGGGGGATGACTGAACCTGCTGTGGAGCGCCAACAAGAAGGGCTCTCCACAGCAGGGCTTCGGCTTTGCAACTTTTTAACTGGAGAAAGTTGTTTCTCATCCACGCCGTTATCTCCCCAAGACAGGCGGCGAGACATGACATGGCAGCAGAGGGGCTCGGGGCAGTTTGGATGTAAAAGCTGCGTGTCATCGGCATAGCAGTGGAAAGACATCCCATGTCCTTGAGCAGAGGGACAAGCACGTAAACAATTAATGGCCAAAAGTATGTGGACACTTGCTCAGTATTCAGACACCTGATTTTGAAACATCTCATCCCAAAATCATGGGCATTAACTGCTTTAACTATTTGACAACGGTTTTCCAATACATATTGGGAGTCAGGTGGCTGAGCACTTCACCCTACTTGCCCTCAGGGGGGAATGTCCCTGTACTTACTGTAAGTCGCTCTGGATAAGAGCGTCTGCTAAATGACTAAATGTAAATGTAAACATATTGCACCATTGAGGCAGGATTTTCTTCCTTGCAGCTAAAAGAGCCCTAGTAAAGTTGGACGCCTGATGTAGGGAGATCAAGTGTGACATCAGTTGGGCTGCTTTGCGGTACTTCCAAAGGCTCTGGCAACCTTGATAGGATGTATGTCACATTAGGTCTATCCTTGCCAGGAGGCAGTCATTGAATTTTCTCGCGGCACAATAATCCAAATTCACACGGAAATGGTCGACTGACTGGGTAAATGGTTGACTGACTGGGTATGCCATTACAAAAGCTTGAATCTATAAGTCCCTTGACCCAGTTGTCATCTGTGACCTGAAGAGTAGAGTCCATATTTTCAATATAATTTTCACTTCATATGATTTTAAGTCTCTTCCTATTCTTTTTTACCTCATCAAATATTGTCTTACAGATAAACGCATATTAAGCTGTATATATTTGTTTTGTAAACACTGCAAAACCTGCGTAAAATAAATATGTGTATATATATATATATATATATATAATATTTACTGTGTGTGTGCGTGCGTGCGCACAGTACCAGTCAAAAGTTTGGACACACAATAGGCTAGTGCAGTGCCTGTGATGCTCGTGTCCGAGATGCAGCCGATGATTCAAATGTTGGTTAGTTGATTCGACGTTAACTTAATTGGAGCTTGTGACCTCGTGTAACCTTTTCACAGTTTGTTTAGAGACATTACTGCTCAACCACATGGATCGTCAGTACAACACAATAATTCATTAACTGATCTATATTTAAAAAAAAGTATCCCCTTTATATTTTCTTGCCATTAGTTAGCTATCCAGCATTTTCAACCATGAAGAAAACCCTAATGTAGCTAATGTAAGAAGCTAATGTAAACTGGTCTGACAGCGTTAGTTGTGAGTTGCTGAATTGAAAAGTTGTCAAGCAAGCAAGTTTCATTTCACTCATTTGGATGATGCCTAGAAAAGCAATGGAAATCAAATCCCTGTAGTATCGAGATCCTCGCCAGGGGCAAGTGCTGGATCTGCATCCCAGTCTATAACTATCACCGCTGCCCCCGTGGCAACACCTCCCTAGAGGGCAGCCGAGCCAGTACCTCAAGCTACTGTTTGGACGGGGCAGAGTAAAAGAGGAAGGTGTGACTGACGGCGGGGTTCTTTAGTTTAGAGAGAGTACTGCGCATCCACATCAGTAAACTTGTGCATCATACACATAACAAAATGTACTAAACTACAGTGAAAATAAAGTATCCACTTTATTTGTTCGCGAGCCAGAACTATAACATCTCTACCTGCAGTGCTGAAAGACAACGTTGGCATTTGAACGTTTGAATCAGCTTCTTTCAAAGCGTTTTATTTACGGATGAAACAAACTACTACAGACGACACAAGTACGCTAACATTGCAAGTTAGCATACAGCCCCTCTACCTCTTATAAACTACATACTTTTAAAATCTAGCATGTACACTCAATTGAAGGCATGTTTACCAACCTATGGTATACAGTACCAGTCAAAAGTTTGGACACATTTTCCCAAAGGACACGGTAAAGACACTAACCATGCAATGTATGGCTCTCGCTTTTATCCAGTCGGTATCGTCCGTAGTCTCATCCAATCAATATCCTCCTTATTTTTGCATACAATGCTTTTCATTCAACTCGTGTGACTTGAATCAGCTCATTGAAACAGTCATTCCCAGCACTGCACGTCTTTGGCTTCTGAGAAATACACTTGATGATTTTAAACTTCACATAGTGCCCGGATATTGAGATAATTGAGCCACAAAAACAGAAAAACGAAGATTCCTGGAATCATACTTAGATATGATAGCTTGCGTTGCGTGAGTGTGTTACCATCAATTGGAACAAGCAGTTCACTGCTTGGCAAATAAGCCATGGCTAGACTCAATGGGAAAGCCACAATGTAGGTAATTGTTTCTTAGCCATTGTCAGTGTTTTCCTTCGCCAGAAATGGCAGCAACATTAGCTAGCAATTCATACTTTGTGTACTGACGGTTCAATTAAGGTCACACTCAAAAGCCCTTGCCTGGACAATTACAAACTCCCAGTGTCATTAACATCCTATCAAATATGATTTTCAAGTCTCATTCCAGGGGTGTCTGTCAACCTTGGAGGTGACCTGGAGCCAATTAGCCATGGGCATTAAGGAAGTTAAAAGGAGTTTAACAGGTGATAAGATGTGACTCACAATGTCATGTAAATTGACGAACCACAGAGATGAGTGATTCTGAGATATGAGAGCACATTCATTAGTCATGACATTTATGATTGGGTGGAAAAGCCCTTAGATCTGCTGGGAATTAAGTGGTTGACTGCTTGGGATTAGGTGTACGGTGCATAGGTTATTATCTATTTAGACAAGCGCTCCACATGCAGCACTTTTAAAAACAATCATGCTCTGGCTTTGTGATTGGATGTGATCAATTACTATAATACAAGTCAATTTTAGCCAAGCCATAATGTTGCGAGCACTATTCATCTCAGCCCCAAAGTTCCGCCTGCTTTTAGTTGAACTGAGATAACCTGTCAAAGTTGTCTCCCCTAGCAGATTTGCGAGACCCCAGCTACGGTATGCTAGCATTTAGCTGTCAGAATCCACAGCTCTGAATGGCAACAAGCACCTGTTGTTAAAATCTCCCTGGTTGTAGTATTTGCCGTGTGGCCATCACAACAGCCTTGGGCCTGGTCATAATTTGGCTCGCTTGTTTGGAAGTCGTCCTTCCCACAGAGGCGATACAGACACGGGCACAAGATGGAGAGTGAAGGGAAACTTGTAATGCCTTCGAGTTTACGAGAATTTCTAAACCTCTCTTCCTTTCTTGCTCTTTCTCTCTTGCTCTTTCCTGCTCACTGTATTTTGAGATTAATCCAGGTCTGACAGTTTTGTTGCAAAGGTGATACACGGAAAGACTTTGCCGCTCAGAATGTATCTGCTGGTCTGACACTAATCTGAAGGGAACTCAAGAAAAAAGCCTGTTGATGTGGTCTGGACAGGAAGGTATAGGTTGAAAGAGTTATGGTATACTATAGGTTATTTTAGATGAAGGTTACTGTTGGGTCCTGTGTCATTGATAGCTTATTTAGTCTAAAAGGCTATGCCTTCCAGTGACAGTGGTTCACACAGGGCATGTTTTTCAGGAAAGGTTATGAACCATGCTTTCGGGGGTGTTTGGGCATTCTTCAGCGTTTGAGTGATTTGTATGTGACAGCTTCATGTTTCTGACTGGCCAATTCTGTGTGTGTGTGCCTGTGTGATGAGTCAGTAATTCCCCCAACCTCTAGCTGTACACAAATATACACACACGCATAGCTAACAGAGGCAAGACGACACTCATTAACTCTCCCCAGAATGCGCTTTTCCCGCGATAACCTCCCTTGTTCCCCTCCTCACCCCTCTCAAACTCCCAAACTCCAGTTACTTCGGAGACGTAGCAAGTCTTTTTTTCATATTTTTTTTCCACCTCTCCTTGCCCCCCACCCTTTTCCTCTCATTGACCATACCCTTCATCATGGTCTCCTCTTCTCTCTTCTCACTTCCCTCCCTTTTCCTCTTTCCTTCTCTGCTCCCCTCTCCCTTAAGGTGCTTATCTTCCAACATGTTCTCGGTGCGAGTCTCAGGGGCTGAACACAGGGACTCTCCATCACTCACTTGCTAATTACCCCCCCCCACACACGCACGCACACACGCACGCACACACGCACACACACACGCACACACACACTCCTTTCCTTAGTAGCGCAACTTCTACTGTTTATACTGATGAGGCAGTCATGAGTGATGTGACCACCAAGATGTCAAACAGATTCAATTACTCTCGTCCTCTTTCCTGACATCCATTCCACTTCTCTCCTGTCTCCAGGGCTTCCTGAATGCAGTCTTTGAGCGGTTAAAACAGTTCCTGGAATGCTGTAAGTATTTCTCCGACGATTCCTCCTCCTGCTAATGCCCTGCAATGATTACGCCCCGTCCTGCTGTTGATGATACATTGTTGCCGCAACCAGGAATTAATCTCCCAGCCTTAGGCAGTGGACATAAATATCATTATAGCTATCATGTGCCGCAATCATCTTAATATGTCTTACCGTTCTCTGGGGCAATGAGCAGTGCTGAGCGAGTTGTGGGGGTGTTGGTGGTCAGGGGAGATAGGGCCGCTTGGTATTTTGGACGGGGTTGATAGCAAACACTTCCAATGTACCGGCGAGCAAAAGCGATGGACCCGCATGGCCGTAGATAAGGCGCCCTCTGCTTCAGGGCCAGGCTATTTTTGTCCCTTTCTGTTTCTCAGCTTCTGGGTTACCTGTCAGTTTGAAATGCCCTATTATTATCTGCCTGTCTCTTCCTACAATCTACAGGCTTTCTCTCTCAGCCTGTCGGTCTTACTGCCGATTTGCATATTTGTCTCTGGATTTGTCGGTCTAGGAACAAAACCCCGGACCCCTCCTCCATCAAGGGGAAATCAGTAGCCATCCACCCCTGTGAGACTGACGGTTCTCTCTTGGGGATGGATGGGGGGGGGGGGGGGGGGGGATTCAACCAGCACTGGACTGCATCCAGGGTCTAACTATAAACACCAGGGGGCGTTTTAATTGGTCCCAGCATCTGCCAATGTTTTTAGAGCCGAACGTTAGAGCTGAAGGGAGATGTGCTGAGTGCGTTATTCAAATCCCAGTCCCATTCGTTTGTACTTTGTAGACTTTATGAGAACAACTTGAACGCGCGTGTGTGTGTGTGTGTGTGTGAGAGAGATGGTGTGTGTAAGAAATTGATGATAAGTCGAATGGAGTTCATTCTAAGTGCGTTTGGGTGCCGTAGAAAAGCTGGGGTGAATATAGAACAGGAGGGTGATGGATGCTAATTGTAAAACCCTAATGCACTCAACTGCCTGTGCTCCATCACAGGCATCTCATGGATCTGTTAACATTGTATTATATTATTCCCCCCCCCTCCCCCCTTCCTAGGTCGACACTTGGGTCCAGATAGCTCATGCAGAGAGAAGCTGGAGAAGACCATCATCCTCTACACTAAGGTGGTAAGTCGAGACGCTAGGTGCCCCCCACTCCCCTATGGTGGGGGGGGGGGGGGGGGGGGGTGCTCTGTTCTGTAACCAGGATGAAACTGTTAAACATATTTTTTAGCCAGTGTTCCAGGCTACCAAGCCTGTTCCAGGTGCTGCAGGCATTCTGTATGAGGCTCGGGTTTTCAGTGTCGCTTTATAGGGGGACTCGGGTACACAGGAACAGAACAGATCACGCCCGCTTGAACTATTTATTTGGGCGGGCCAAGTTGGTAGTATGGGAAGACACAGAAGAGTAGGGTCACTTGATGCAATGGCATGGTTGCTGGGGCTGGTCATGTTTAAATGTCTAAGTCTCTTTCTTTCTCTGTCTCTCCCTCTCGACGATCCCTCCGCCGTAGCTGCTGGACTTCCTGGAGTGCCACCCGTGCCCGTTCATCCCCCTCATCCAGCGCTCGCTGGAGTTCGCCGTCAGCTACGTGTTCACGCCCGCGGGCGAGGGCGTGGCCTTCGAGCGCTTCACCGTCCAATGCATGAACCTGATGAAGATGATCGTGAAGAACGACGCCTACAAGCCGGCCAAGAACATAGAGGGTGCGTGGGGGTGGGGGTGGGGTAGGGTGGGTGGGGTGGGGGGGGGAGAGAGAGAGACACGGTCGAAGAGGGGACGTGATGGAGGATTCATTCCGTCGTAGAATAGGAACAGAGAGGGAGGGGACGGAAAAAAAAACCCTTGAAGAGAGTGAGGGAACTCGAATGCAGTCGCTAACAATCCCTTTAGGAAAGTCACGGTGAAAAGTTTGGTTTTATTTGACGCAGTCACAGTTTTCCCATGGGAGGCTTTCGTCTGAATTGTCCTCCGAACGCGCACGCGCACACAGTTTGATCACGGCCCTCAGAGGCCTGTGGTTTCTTGTTAAATGTGCCCGATGGAATCTTTGTTCATCAAGCCAGCCTTTCGGGACGCTGTATATTCCTCTCTCTCTCTCTCTCTCTCTCGCTCTCTCGCTCTTTTTGTTTCGCTCTCTCCTCACTTATGAAAGTAGCACTGAAATTGACAACTGTCTGAAACAAAGTACACAACAGCCATCTCACTGTTTGATAGATCTCTCTCTCTCTCTCTCTCTCTCTCTCTCTCTCTCTGACGATCTGTGTGTCCTGTCGATCTGCGTGTCAGACAGTAAAGCAGAAAGTCTCGAGGCTCACAAGATCAAGACGGCGTTCTTTACACACGCCACCCTGACCGAAATCGGACGCCGCCTGGTCTCCCACTACTTCCTGCTGACCAAGGAGGAAGTGACCATGTGGGAGGAGGACCCGGAGAGCTTCGGTACGCTCGGGAAACACGCACACACACACACACGTGTACATACACGCCCCCGCAACACACACATACGTGCACACTTATACAAATACCACACACATTCATTCCTTCGCAGAGTCTGTTAAGATCCATTTAGTAGGTTCCATTTAGTTACCCAGGGTGAATTCTTACCCCTGGTCACCAAGCCTTTGACCGTGGTGGGCTCCCCGCTCCGCACCGGATCACTCCTAAGTAACGGGACACAAATGGGTCATATTTGGAGTGCGGTGCCTATGTTCTCTATTCGGAACAGAGCAGTGTGTCATCTTGAAGCTTTAAGTGCATTGGTGTGTGTGTGTGTTTGCCTGTGTTTGCTTTGAAATCATCTGAGATTCTGCTGGGAGCTCGCTGGTTATTGGTTGTGCGAATCTCCAGAACGACTTCATGGCTGTGACTTGTTACATTCCTGTGTGGTTCTCTCATTGAATTGTAATGTGGGGAGACAAAAGCTTGAGCATTCGGTAATGCGTTTTTAAATGAATTGCTATCCTCTCACAAGTGCAGCTACTTTGACGAATGTGTTGTCTAAGTTTATTCTCTCTTTTTTTTTTATGGCCTTCTCTGCCTTTTCTGTACTTTTTTCAAAGCTGTTGAAGAGACGGGGGGGGACTCTTGGAAGTACAGTCTGAGGGTGAGTTAACTTTTGTTGTTCTCTCTTTTTAAAATAGTTCTCGCTCGCTTGCTCTATCCCACACAGGCGCGCACACACAAAGACTCTCACTCTGTGCGAGTGAGAGTCAAACAGAGCTCGGTGATCTATGCTCTCAGTTGAAACTCGCACGCACCATTGCCTCTCCCGCGTCAGTCTGTTTACAACAGCAACCGCACACAGCGCGACAGCCGTTCCGCCGAAGTTGGGGCGAGAAAACAACCCGATAAATTTAACTGTCTCCAAGAGGAACCGCTCTCACTGTTCCCTGGAGGCAGAGGAAACGACACTGAACCTGTGAAACAGCTTCTTTTACTATAATAGCTGAGAAACTGTCTTAAGGATAAATCCACCGGCTGCATGCGATAGCTGGCCACCGTAGATAGCTTGAGGATATTTCCTCTAAATGATTGTTAGCGTTTTGGTAAGATGTTTGGCAGCTGCCATCCAGGGCACTAGTATCCCCCTTGCGAAAAGAGAACAGTATTCTAACACCATAAAGTGATGTCCTCTTCGTTGAAAGGGATTGGAATTGTGTACTGTCGTCAGGCTGCCTAAACCGTAATCAGGTTGCGCAAAACTCGTTTGTAGGCATTTTGTTCGTGGATTGTTTGTCCTGAAAGCGCTCGTTCACACTCCCTGAACCCCTATGGACAAATAACATGGATCTGATGGGAGTGAAACAGACTCCCCGTTTCTCTCTCTCTATTTCAATGTGTTCCTCCCTTTTTTTTATCTTTATCTCCCCCCTATCTCTCTCTCTGTGTGTGTGTGTGTGCGCATTTGTCTTCTGTTGATTGTCATTCTGCCTGTCCTGGTGGCCTTTTCGTTTCACCCATATTGGCATCTGATTATGGACGATGCCGTCCCCCTGTGTGTTGTTGGGTGTGAAGTGGCCGTACTCCCTCCAGGTCAGAGACCCACCAGGCCTATTTTGCCTGATTTAATGAAGCCAGACAACCAGCACCAGGCTTCGTAACGACGCCTGTTGCCTTTCTAAACCCCGTGTCCCTGCTTCAGCCGCACGCACACAAGCGCATACACGCGCACAGGCCCACGTGCACTGTCCTCCGCCCTGCTCGGCCCGGCCGTTCCTGTAGCGTGTTGATTTGGTGTCGGGGGACCGGGCTGGAGAAACGGTCGACCCTTTGTTGATGTGACGTACTCGTGCTTTTGTTTCTCGCCAGCCGTGCACCGAAGTGTTGTTCCTGGACATCTTCCACAACTACAGCCAGACGCTGACCCCTGTTTTGCTGGAGATGGTGCAGAACCTACAAGGTCGGTCATTAGACACACACACACACACACAGAAACACACACACAGCCTGTTTGTTCTGGGTCATTCTGGGAAATGAGATCTGTCGGAGCTTGGCCAGCAACCGATTGGATAATTCTATGTTGGCTGAGAAGACAACATCTATTGGAAAGCCAAAGAGTGTTTCAACAATAGACATCCTTGAAAAAAAAGGTTTGTCAAAGGCTTATGCTTGCCAGACAGGATATTTCTATGTGACGGGTGAAAAGATGAAGCTGTCAGTGTCTGCGAGTCGTTCACTGTCATTTTTCCTATATTTCCTATATAAAAAGGTCTTTGTTGGATTGACAGGACCGAGCATGCAGCTTCATTGGACTAACCTGTCAGTGCGTGACTGTGTGTGTTCTGTGTTTTGCACTGTAGGCCCAACGAATGTGGAGGACCCTGTCCAGTTACTGATGAAGGATGCAGGTGAGCACGCTCAGAGAGAACTTGTGAGGGCGTGTGGGCTGTGATGGCAGGAACGTGCCGGAATGCCTCGGTTGGCACTCGCAAAGCGCTGACTCACGTTGCATCATGCACCCGGCCAGATGGATCCTCTCCTTCCTACAGTGCCAGGGCACCCAACAGTCCCCCGTTGGTCTGTGTGAAAGGGAGGAACGTTGCTGTTGCTCTCGCTCTCTCGCTCTCTCTCTTTCTCTCTGTCTCTCTCCCCCTCACCTCCCTCTGATTACACCCCAGAGGAGCTCTTCTTCTGTCATTTCTCTGTCACCCCCCCCCCCCGTCCTTGTCTCTCACCACTGCCCGTCTCTCCTTTTGTCTCTCCCTCCGTTCCCCTCCTCCTCGCGCTCTCCTTTTGATCTTCTAACCGTTGGTCGTGTCCTCCCCCGGGTCTACAGGGAGCTGCGGCGGCGGTCTTCCTCCATCTCCTCCGTCCGTGTGAGGACGCAGCGCGCTCGCCCTCTCTCTCCCCCCCGCAGGGCTCTCCCTCAATGCTCGTTAGCGCTCCACAGGCCCGGCCGGCTGTCACTAATGGGATCATTTGGCTGCCCCCCTCTCCTTGCTCTTGTCTTTCTCCGTCGCTCGCTCAAGCTCTCTCCCACTCGCTTTCTCTCTGCCTCTCTCCCACTCGCTTTCTCTCTCTCTCTCTCTCTCTCTCTCTCTCTCTCTGTCTCTGTCTCTGTCTCTCTGTCTCTCTGTCTCTCTGTCTCTCTGTCTCTCTGTCTCTCTGTCTCTCTGTCTCTCTGTCTCTCTGTCTCTCTCTCTCTCTCTCTCTCTCTCTCTCTCTCTCTCTCTCTCTCTCTCTCTCTCTCTCTCTCTCTCTCTCTCTCTCTCTCTCTCATCAGCGTCCTCCCACTGATCAGTCTCTCATCCTCGTCTTCTTTCTCGCACGCTAATAATAATAATACTGGTGTGTCATCTCCTTCTTGTGTGTGTGGCCACAGTGTACAATGCGGTAGGGTTGGCGGCGTACGAGCTATTCGACAATGTGGACTTCGACACGTGGTTCAAGAACCAACTCCTGGGGGAGCTTCAAGTTGGTCATCACAGGTACGAAAATGCACTCACTACCACCATTATGACAATGGTTTTTCTGTCAAAGTACACTAGAAACTGCCAGGGCCCAAAATTACCATTCACTGTCAACTGTTAATGTACTTGTTGCACTCCCGATCTGCTTGTCCCCATGATTCATGCAGAGGATGGGCTATTAGTCCTTTGTTTCGATAACTATTATAGTTTTAGTCATCAACTCCACACCTGTTCGTTGAGCAAACTCTAAGTCGGTTTGTGGGAAATTTGCTCAACTGCATAAACGCTTCTGTTACATACATAAAATGTCAAATATAAAACAATGACTTCCAAACTTTTTGAGGATTTTTTTTTTGCGACTGTAGTGTTGGAAGGATAAGGATCGTCTGTGGAGACTGCTGTCCTCGCAACCATAGCTGTTCGTGGAGTTTAGTTTGTTGGAGACTTCTCTTAGTTGTACCAGTTCTCAGCATTGCCTTAAAACTCTAGCTTTAGCCACCTCCATTAAAAACCATTTCCTGTCCTGGGAAGTGGCTTGAACGCCCCGTGTTTTTTTTTTGTGTGTGTTAGACAAGCAATGGCTATGACTCAGTGGAGATGAAAGTTAGCGATGGTGCTTAAGAGGAGAGAGTGGGAGACGAGGAGAGTAGGACAGACACAGAGAGAGAGATGCATGTCGTGTGGCTCTCAGACTACAAAGGAGACCCCAGGAAGACGGGTCGAGGCCTCACGACAGACGCGCGTCTGAACACGGGTGCCCTGACGACAGACGCGGGATTGGGCCGACTTTGCTATCCAGACTGGAACTCGAACCCGCCTCTGGCTGTATGTGTGTGGAGAAAAAGGAAGGTCCCAGCCCCTCACTAGATCAAAGACGCATAGGAACACGCACACGGACACGGGAGAGCTCTGAACCGCCTCACCTTCAAACTCGCCGAGCGTGTTGTTGTTTTAGCGCGCTCCGTGTTGAAAGCCGCCCGGGTTATATCAAATGTGCTCTGATAAACTTTTCAACTCCCTCTGATGTACCTGTTTCTCTGGGTGAGCTGAGTTTGTTTTTACAGTCAGATGGTATGGCGTCTGATGTCTGCGGCACTTTGAAAAGATGCGTACAATGGGCCTCTAGATACGTGATGATGCATGAGAACAACTTTGAGACCGCTTCAGCATATTTAACGGCGTTCGAATGTGCGTTTGTGCACGCCTGCGCATGTCCTAGATCATCTTAGACACAATCTCTTTGTTTGTTTACACTAACAGCAGAGATGCCTCAAAGGAACATTTTCGCACAATTTCATTGAAATATCGCACAGCAATGCTCATCTCCGAACTCCGTGTTTGAGTCTAATGGAAACACTTTTATTGGGTTGTAGCTACGTACTAAATCAGCCTTCTCACCACCATCCAGTAGGCTCTGATCACACACCAAATGGCTATACAAATGAAAGAATACCGAGGGGACATTTCCACTCTATTAACATGGACTTGACACTTCCTCTGAGCTTTAAAGGGAAGTCAGGTGGCTGAGCGGTTAGGGAATTGGGCTGGTAATCCAAAGGTTGCTGGTTCGATTCCCGGCTGTGCAAAATGAGGTTGTGTCCTCGGGCAAGGCACTTCACCCTACTTGCCTCGGGGGGAATGTCCCTGTACTTACTGTAAGTCGCTCTGGATAAGAGCGTCTGCTAAATGGCTAAATGTAAATGTAAAGGGGTTACCTAGAAGGCACACTTTTCCCTTTCAATGCAGTGAACAGAACTATACGACTTAATTCCTTCAACGCATCACCTTTATCACAAGAGTATAAAGTGTAGAACTACGAGGGGATTTGTGTGATGATCGCTACTGTCTTTTCTTTGTTGTCTCCTTGGTATTTGTCTACATGAAGCTACACTTCTAAAACAATCATTCGACTATATTTTGTAACGGTACAAAGATGTCCAGAACGACAATGTGGACAAGCCTCAGACCAGTTCACTCTAAGTGAATGGAAGAGGTCTATTATAATAATTCATATTAAGGTAGTGCCCATTAAATTGATACTTTATTATAAATCTAATATCTCTTATTCTTAACATCCAACATCCACACCCCGCTACAGTGTGTGTGTGTGTGTGTGTGTGTGTGTGTGTTGGTGCGTGTGTTTCATTTTCTATGTGCATGCACCTGCATGTGTGTACATCTTTTTCTTTGTGTTTTGTGGTTGTAAAGAAGCCATGTCATCGCGGCAACTTCCCTACTCGTGTGTGTTTGTGAGAGAGAGAGATAAAGCACTCAGCAGCAGCTCTGCAGTCGCACGTGCAGAGACACACACACAGACACACAGACACACACACACACCGACCAAGACAACCTTCTTGTAGGCTTTAGCAACCGTTAGCCTTGGATCCATCCATTTACATTACATTTACATTTAGTCATTTAGCAGACGCTCTTATCCAGAGCGACTTACAGTACGTACAGGGACATTCTCCCCGAGGCAAGTAGGGTGAAGTGCCTTGCCCAAGGACACAACGTCATTTTGGCACGGCCGGGAATCGAACTGGCGACCTTCAGATTACTAGCCCGCTTCCCTCACCGCTCAGCCACCTGACTCCCTCCGAGCATGTCTGTCGCTCCATCCTCCTCTCCCATCCCTCTCTCCGCATCCCCTCCACACCTGTTTGTCCACCCCCCTCTCTCCACCTCCGGGGCCCCCTCTGCACCTCCCACCCACCCGCACGAGCCAGCCCTCCGGGTCTGTCAGGAGGGGTCTGGGGGGGCGGGGAGATTACGTCCTCGTAAAGACCACCAGATGTGGCCACCTGCTGTCGCCGTGGAGGGAGGGGGGGAGGGGGTTGAAAAAGGGAAAACAGAGAGGTGAGGTAATGGGAGAGAGTGAGAGGCTGGTGGATGGGAGGAGAGAGAGAAGAGGGGTGGGGGGAGAGAGGAGGGAAGAGGAGACATCCCAGCGTGCTCTTAACGACACGTGGACCCACCTGCTCTCCTCGGGAGAATGAGAGAGAGAGGGAGGATGTGTGTGTGTGTGTGTGGCTGGTGAGGGAGTCAGGCATAGGATTACTTGAGTGTAAAATGAAAAGGGAAGACGGTTGACCCGATTTCCGCTCTTTTGGGTACGCGGAGAAAACCAAGGAATGTTCCAGAGTGCGTCTGTCCGTCTGCCTACCTTCCTGCCGAGGACGGAGGAGGATCTCAAGGACGGGGTGACATGACAGGAGATGGGAGAGCCGTGTATTTGACGTTCCCCAGACTGAGTTGCTCTGGGCTGGCGGGACTCAGGCCAGTCTGACTGCCGGTGACCCAGACTAGCCTCCCCACCCTGATGGGTCCAAGCCCACAGACCTCCCCCAGATACTCGACCCGTCTATCCTCAGCCCGTCCACACCTTGCGCTCTTAGTTAGTGTGTGTGTGTGCGCGCGTGGGTGCGTGCGCAAATACTTTATGTGAGAGAATAGTGGTGTGTGTGTGTGTTCTGAGAGAGAGAGAAAAGGAGAGCACTTCCAAGCGAGCGCTGATGGGAGCATGAGCGGGAGCATACACCGGGAGTGCTGGTGGGAGTCAGACGTCAGCAGTCAGCAGGAGGGAGACTCGTCTGTCACGACTGAGGGGAGGGGACGACTGGGCGTGGGGGGGGGCCAGGCGATGACTGTTACTGTCAGTTTATGAGAGAGGGGGAGGGAGGGAAGCGAGGGAGGCGAGGAAAGAGAGAGGGGGAAGGAAAGGGAGGGAGCAAGGGGGGGGAGGGAGAGGGGCGAAACGGTGGCAATGCAGATTATTTTCCGACGTGGAGAGGAGATAGGGCGACGGGCCACTTGGCATCCTCCTGCCTTCCCCCCCTTGGGCTCCGAGCCCACGCCCGGCCCCTTGTCTGGGGGTGAGTGATTGAAGGTGAGCCCTGCCAATGATTACCTATCTGGCTCCTCACTCACAGCAGCCAAGCCCGGCGAAATATTAATGGGCCTGTCAGACCAGCCACGCTACCGAGTGTGTGTTGCCGTTCCCTGGGTGTGTGACGCTGATTGACTTCTCGTCAACCCCCCCCCCCCCCCCCCCCCGTGCCCTCTGGCCCTATAAGCACAACATCTGTCTCAGCTGATTAGTCTGGGAGACGGTGGAACCCGTCTCCCGGACTCAGATGGAAGCGATACACACACACACACGCGCACGACCACACGCTCCCAGGAAGCGACTGCGGACCCGTTTTCTCCGGGGGTTGGATCCTGAGAAAGTGCCCTCTGTCAGGGATTGCTTGGCTCCTCTGTGTGTGTGTTTGCCTGACTACAGTGCTTACCTGTCGAGCCGTGTCTGTCCAGTGATGGATCTGGCAACTCTCCCAGTCATTGATGTCAGTTATGGCATCAATCTAGGACGTACATGATCCCCACTGCCAGTGACTTAAACGCTGAACGGTTTCCTCAGCTTGTGGACACGACACTCCTTAGAAATGGTGTGTTTTGTGGCTGATTCCGGAAAGGCGTTTCCTCAAAGTATTTTGAGTTTTATATTTTTGTGTGAATGGTGGACAGTATTGACCCACACGCTTACATTACAGCTCCGTTGGAGTCGTGTTCTTAATGTCCTGTATTAAAGGAGCCTTCCTCTATTCACTTATGTAGGAGCACTGACACACACATAGATTTACAGTAGTTCTCTATTTGTTGTTACTATTTGTTAGCCTCTTACCCTTTTTGGAATGAATTACGAAATGCCTTTTTCACCTTGCCTCCTGCTGTGCTACCCCCCCCCCCCCCCTCTCTCTCTCTCTCTCTCTCTGTCTCTCTCTGTCTCTCTCTCTCTCTGTCTCTGTCTCTGTCACACACACCATCTAATATTAATCTGTTTATCTTCCCCCCCCCTGTCCTGTCTTCCTCTCCCCCCTACTCTGTCGTGCAGATACAAGCTGATACGGCGGCGGGTCATCTGGCTGATAGGTCAGTGGATCTCTGTCAAGTTTAAGTCTGACCTCCGACCCCTGCTGTACGAGGCCATACTCAGTCTTATGCAGGACCCTGACCTGGTGGTGAGTCTCTCGCACACACACGCACACACACACTGCACAAAATCAAATGTGCACACAACATACACTCAAGGGAGGAATTGTCTAAAAGTATTTACTGAGGTTATCCTTCAGGTCAAACTATCTGGAGAATATGGCCAGCCAGTACTGTGTAATTGGCCTTGTCCAGACCTTTGACAGTTCAAATGGCAAATCCTGTGTTGTCTGGGCAATACCTGACTCCAAACATGACCTCTCCTCTTCCCAGGAGCAGGACCAAAGCAGGTTTAAACAAGGTTTAAAAAACAAACAAAAACAATGTACTTCTATGAAAATGTCTTCATGGACAGTTGTTTGTCTTTAGGAAGTGCTTGGTAAGCAACTAACACCTGCCTCTCTCAAGTCTTTACAGACCTACTGCCATAAGATCCACCACAAAGTGATTAGGAAAGACAATTTAACTCTAAAGGTGTAGAAGTCATGACTGGGCAGTTCTGTGGCATCAACTCCTCTCCATATGTTTGTTTGACTAGAATTAGTAGGTTATTTAATTACACAGGGAAAGTGTAAAATAGTGAAATATACAGTATTAACACTAGCTATTCATAGCATTATATTGTGAGCAGTGAGGTTTGCCGTGAGATTGATTTTGGTCAGTTTCTTGTCCGTGTGTGCTGACGAGAAACTGTGCTTTTATGTGCAAGTTTGGTCGCATACATGGGAAGGAGATGGAATCCAAGCATAATGTAACATTTCTTTCAACAGAACTATGTTCACGCAGACAAACATTGTGCTCTGCATTGACCTTTTTGTCTCGTGGATTTTTTTATGGTCAGCCTTTGAAGGTCCTCTTCCTTTGACCTTATAGATCGCCTCTTGGCTTGCCCAATTAGGGACTTCCCCAAAGGGGATTGGTCACAGAACAAATGGCATCATTTATTAAAGGCTTCAATGTTCAGGGGATGAAAATGACCCTATATATCAGAGCCAGAACTTTGGCCGGCGTTCCAGTCATGAGTTAGCAATTACAGACAAAATCCCAGCTAGCTCTCTCTGTGGGAGGTCACTGGAGTTGAACTCTGCTGCCAATGCGAGCTCGGAAGGAGGGAAAGAGAGGCACGTCTTATGCTAATGTTGGTCGTTTACTCCTTGGTTAATTGGTTAATATCGGAACATCTTGAAAGATAGAAATATGTGCACAAGGGCTCTCTCGTTACACAATTTAATACGTTGGCACACAAAGGCGCTGTCCACACACACACAAACGCAAGTACGCTCTCTCTCATAACACACAGCCTAATCTGTGATGTTCACGGGATGAGTCACAGAGGTTCGACTCCCTGTGATGTTCACGGGATGAGTCACAGAGGTTCGACTCCCTGTGATGTTCACGGGATGAGTCACAGAGGTTCGACTCCCTGTGATGTTCACGGGATGAGTCACAGAGGTTCGACTCCCTGTGATGTTCACGGGATGAGTCACAGAGGTTCGACTCCCTGTGATGTTCTCTTGTCTCCCAGCTGCCCGCCGTGATTGCCAGCTCCACCATCCTCATCCCCTCATCCCCTCCATACCCTCATCCCTCCCTCCTCATTCCCCCCCATTCCTCCCAATCACACCCCTCTCTGTTTACCCCCCCGTCAGGGAGGGAGGCGATTATAAAAATTGCATCGACACGGGCTTCAAGTTCAAGGCCTTCATCTGCTCTGCAGGGGGCTAGAGTGACGGCAGAAAATATAAAAACAGAAAGAAATCCAGTTAAGCCATCTTTCTGCTTTACAGTGCCGCTCTATTGCCCACTTTAGCCCTTTTTGGCCCAGTTAGGTCACCCCCCCCCCCCCCCTCACCCTGTCACGTGTGCCACGTGTGACATGAGGCTTGATCGGCTTTCACAGTTCACCTCGCTCGTCTTAGGCTAGAATAGGTTTATAAGGTTAGTATAGGTTATTATGTGTATTAGAGGTTTAGTATATTGTATAGAATATTATATATTATCTGTATATTTAGGAGGTTTACTTATTTAGCGTAGATGTAATCTATGTTCTGTGTACTTATTATATGTCATGTTATGCCAGGTTGCTTTGCGTTGTCTTGTCCTAAGAATTTCAGTGCCCAGTCTGACCTTGTGTTGTTCTGTGCATCTGACAATAAATTACTTGTGACATCTGACAATGTATACTTTAGTCATGTCATTTGTGAGATTGATGCTCTTAACCTAACCGCAAACACATAACAAAAGATTACAAAAACCTTACAGCCGAGATGAAGGAATGGAGGCTTTGGGAATTGTAAAGGCCCCATCTCGGATGAATTCATGGGTCGGTACCCAGGTGAAGAGAAAACGATCTTTAGTTAGAGACACAGCAGGGAAGGCTGACAGCTTAGTGACAGACTTGGTAGCTCCACAATTTTCTGCGTGCAAAGGCATGTGAAATTCTGTGTGCGCTCAAGCGTGTTCACAGAGAACATAGACAGTGATAGAGGGGCTGAGAGAAGGGCGACAGACAGGGAGATGAGACAATGGGAGAGGAGGAAAATGTTATCGCAGCAGAGGTCAGCCATGTTCACTGTCATTATGTTTACTTACTGGCCCCTGAAACCACAGCCACTGCACATTTCACAGCCGGCATGTTGACCAGAATGACCTGCCGTTGAAACACAAGCACTCACCCACCTCTCCTCCAGTCCAGGGCTGTTCTTCAACATTGTGTTTCCGTCCGACCATGACAGATTCCTGCTTCTGGACCCATTCGTTTCTCTCCCCATTCTCCCTCGCTCTACCCATTTGATGTCAGTAGATGACACATGCTCCATCACTCTGGCAGTGTAAAAACACACACAAATTACAGGAAGAACTCTTCACTACTTAGCCACTGGGTCTTTTAGCTTGGGCTAACTTACTCTTACGCACGCAAACAATGAACATAGAATGCTGTGCTGTCACAAGAAAGCCCATGGACACATTCACATACGACGTACTAAGTTCGGAGCTTTTCTTAGGAGTGTATATTTGGCTCAGTTCCAACTGTTATATTTGAAGCTGCTTGTCAATGCTAGCTCTAATGACTCATTTTTCTTTCTCTCTTGTCACAAAAAACGCTGACTTGTGTGGTTAATGTCAGAGTATTAATCCCATAAGTAATCATAAACTCTTTATAGAAATTGTTCACCAGGCATTTAAATGATTAGGGAGCTCAATTGAATATCAATTTAAAGGATACTAACGGATATTTTCTCTACTGTTGTTGTTGACTCTGCAGGTGCGGATTGAGACGGCCTCCACTCTGAAACTCAATATCCTTCACATGCCCGTCAAATATACCTTTGACTGATCGTCAGATACTCTTTTTGTGTTATTTTCATATGAAATTATTGAACGCGGATCATGGCCTTATCACCTATCTATGCTTGTCTAAAGACAGCTGCCATTTCTGAAGGTTTACTGAAGCAATATTGCAGTTGAGAGTTCCTCCTCAAGATGTCCTCCATTTAATATTCTCCCCAAGTCTGTCTTCCTTAACTCACAATCACCTGTCGACGACTTTGAGTTCAGGACAGAACAGTTCCTGCCTGTGAGTATTTCTGTCTACACATTCTAGTTGCACTTTTCTTTCAAAGAATTACACAATTTTCTCAAAAATATTATTGTAGAAAATGGAAGCCCTCTCATCCAAACTTCATTTTTACTTGATTTGATGGATGCCTTTCCCGACCCGATACCAGATCCCATCACAGCTTTTCAATTAGATTTAGATATGACCTCTTTGCTGGCCTCAGCTTTTCTGTTCCGTTTTTTTTCTCTGCTTTTTGAAATGTGTTTTGGTCATTGTCTTTCGGATCTTCAAAGGAGATACAAAAGTTCAACTTTAAGAATACTCATGCCCATCCCTAGTTCTGATGTGTTTTGCCAAACTTTGTAAATGTATTCTGTCTTTCTCCCAGCAGTTGGGCCCTCTTGGGAAATCCTACAGTATATGCCTCTTTCATTGATTTGGTGACAGCTAGTGCAAGTTATAACAATTTTACCTTGTGTCTGACAGTCCTCGTGAATCTGTTTGCTCGCTTGCCAGTCGATCAACGTTTTCTCTCCACGATTCAAACAATCATTGCAGTAATCTTTGATAAATTTGTCCTCTTTCAGCTCCATCCAGGGAGTTTCAGTACTGTGCGATTTACCTTACACAGTTTGCCTTTGTGCTAGCACTACTGTGTGTGGTGAAAATGTGTACATTAACAAGGCTTGTTAGCCTTTGAGATATTCCATGCTTGCCTATAATCTTTTCTGGTTTTGTAGGGTACACATGCTGAAGGAGCAAAGTCATTTTCTTGAGTCAAACTTATTATGATCAGTCATTTCATAATGGTCCAATAATATTGTGGACAATTTGATGTAATTTTGGGATGAGCTAAGATTGATCAATATTTGCATAAAATGTATTCAAATTTTGAATTTGATGTAATTTCATTTCATTAAGTTTTTTTAATAAATGACGTACAGTACAGGGATTTGAACCTGCGACCTCTTGTTATGCTAGTGCTCTGACCTCTGAGCTATACCCTTCTGCTTTATTTTTGTTTCACTACAAACATTTATAAATCTCAGCACCAGTATATGTGTGGCAGCCTGCGGAAACCCTTTACATCGTGAAAATGTGACTTTCTGGGTATTATACATATTGGAAACTACAAAGTCTCTTGAATACAAATATGTTTAAATCACTCAGATATCTTCATCACAACTGAAGTTACATCATTTTAAAGTTGACCTGTGTCAAAAAGTGGTAAGGGAGAAAACTGCATTCAAAGATTCCACTCCGTTTCATAATTCGATTTGACATGGCTTGAAAATCTTGCTTGTCCAAAAACCGTTGAAATGAACTGTTTTTCATAAGTAATCATATACTGTTTGTACATTACAATGAAGTTTAGCGACATCCAACGGGTTTCCGCAGGCCGCCACACATATGTTTCAAGTTCAACAATTCTTTTTTCTGTAATAAATGTTGTTACTTTTTTTATTTATTTTTTTATTTAAGAAGTGCAGGGGTGCCACAAGTGTATACAGTATATTACTGTATTAATGGGATCCAAATTCATTGAATTGTTTTTAAGTTTGTCCTTCAGTGTCTGGTAACAATTCTCTCCCTCCCTCCTCTAGTACTTGGAGTCCATATTTGGCCTGCTGTTTCAGCTGCTGCAGCAGGTGACAGAGTGTGACACTAAGATGCAAGTGCTCCATGTCATCTCCTGTGTCATCGAAAGGGTCAGCATCCAGGTGAGGAGCCTGGGTTCAGGGTTCAGGCTGTTAAGAACCAAGGATTTAGAGGTCTAGTCTCCACTGTGGTTCAGTGGTCATAGCATTTGCAGGTCAGAGTTGACCTGTCGTCACATGTTGATTAGGGCTTGGTACTGTGTCGAGTTGTATCTACTTTTGCACTTTCCATGGGAATGGAAACAAAGGTTGTTTCAAGTTTTTAGGTTATGCTGATTGCCTACACCTACCTTGGACGCTCTTATAGACCACTATAGACCACCTTTTTGAGAGCCCAGTCTCTGAAGCTCCCCTACACCAGACTTGTTCAGTGTGGCTGCTGGGAATGATTTTGGGACATTGGATTTGTTTGCTCCACCCTTCATCACACCGACACCCTTATGCCTCACTCACACACACACACACACACACACACACACACACACAAATGGAAACACCTCATCTCCAGCCACTCATCTGTTCGAGCTAAATACATTTTTGAAACCCCCTCGCCTTGACTACCTTTTGTCATGGTCTAGAGCCAGTTGTGACACTCGGACGAGAGGCGACCATAATGTATTTTTGAGTGAAGAACTGCAACGCAAAAAAGGTCAGGAGAACAGCATCCATCCCGTTCGCCCTCGGGTGAAGCCTCTGGCCAATAGGCAGCCATTATAAAACTCATATACCAAACGTCCCTCACGCTCCCCTTTTTAGCCTCAGAGAGAAATAACCATCTATCCTGCAAGATTGCAGTCATTTTTCAGTTCCAGAATATAATGGAGCCCATGCAGGAATTCCTCCTGTCGGACTTGCCTGACTTTCCGACGTCATTATTGTGTGCGTGTCCTCAGTTGAACTCCCGCTTTCCCTCCTGTTATGGCTCCTGTTGCTCTCGACAGTCTCCTCTGATGTGGCTCCAGTCATTCCACATCCCAGTCTGTCCTCTGGGATCCCAGTCTTCTTCATCCTTTAACTCCTTACAATCCACGTCTGTGCTGGTGTGAATTGGAGTTCTTCAATGGCCTTTCGACACAACGTCTCTGCCATCCGTTGCCATTCGGTAATCAAGATGGAAAGGTTCTATTGGAAAAGGGACGGCGTGAACATGAACATTTTCTGGCTTGCGTGGCTTCTCAATGGGAGCGTAAAGGCTTTCTCTACCACCTGCCGTCAGTCTGGAGAGGATAGGGCAGTGAGTAATGCTAACCGTCAACAGAACTTGTTGAAAGATGACGTTGGATGTCATTTGATGTCCTCTCCAGCTCCCCTTCTCCCTTCTCTGTTTGCAAATGGCCCGTTATATTGAATTGGTTTTCTCTCATCTCCCATAAACACCTTTTAAAGAGATATTTGGGTATATTTTTTTATAAAGACGAAACGGACGATCTGAGTTCTCTCTTTTTTCTTTTTCTTGGCCGGCTCCAAAAATGGGGTGATGGGGCACGAGTTCCGGAGGAGGACAGTAAAATAAATAAGTGTGGCAGTTTAATTACATCAATCCCAGTGTGCTCTCCAGAGCGAGAGACAGGACATGTGTCCAGACATGTTTCCAGAGAGCATAGAGGGGGCTCAGAATGACTTCTCCATTCAGATCTGTGGTTTGTAGACGAGAAGGGATGATAGGCCAGGGTCGTGCTAATTGGGTGTCTACTCATATTGGGTATGGCTGAATTATACCGTGTAAATACTTAATGGGTCGTGTGAAGAGCCATTTCGGGACAGAGCCCTATTTTTGTTTACCTGACGTATGTACACATCGCTGTTTCTATGGCTACGGAGTGCATCCTTGAAGACCATTTTTTTCCCCAGAATATAAGCTGTATCTTGGATATAATGTTCCTGTTTTACTATCAGAGCTGTCATTTAGATCCTAACTAAATCATGACCTTTTCCAATGCAAGCCTTTTCCCTAAAATGCAGGGCTGGTTTACAAATCTACGTGGGTTCAGTAATTTCCTAAAAGTGCTGGTTTGTGTGTATGTGTGTGTATGTGTGTGTTTTTCAGATCAAGCCATATGTGGGGTGTCTAGTCCAATACCTCCCCCTGCTCTGGAAGCAGTCAGAGGAACACAACATGCTCCGGTGTGCCATACTCACAACACTTGTCCACCTGGTCCAGGTACAGTAACACTAGGGCTGCACAAATAATCACATTTTTATCACAATCACGATTTTGGCTTCCCATGATCAAATTCGCTTGATCGAGCGATATTTAAAATGCTTCTTTCAGGTCATAGTATCAACGTATTTTTTGTTTTTTTGCTTCCTAAAATATATTTACACAATGGAAAATGGAAAATAGTGCCCTGTTGAAGTTTTGCTACATTTTCTTTATTGCTTTATTTATTCATTTATTTTTAATCCTAAAGGAGATGCACTGAATTTTGGTGAATAAGAGGACCTATTTATTTTTATGCACATATTTGTACATTAGCAGGAATGTAGCACAATATTGATGTAAAAGCAGTTATAATTAGCCTGTGTGACAACATTATTGGTTAAAATCAACAAATAATCGTGATCTCAATATTGGAAATTTTTTTAGTGATTATCATTTTGGCCATAATCGTGCAGCCCTAAGTAACACACACACACACATGCCCCTCCACTCTAGAAGGCAGGCAGCAAACGTTTTAATAGCAGGGGCTTTAAATGGCTGGCTACCATCTCTTTGGGGGGGTGTGTGTTTATGCGCGTGCGTGTGCAAATGTGTGTTTCTGGAGAAGGCACAAATTCTGTCCAACAGATGATGTCTGTGTCCACACGACAGAACTGTCCAAGAAATAGATGAATAAACAAAACAAACCAGTCTGTCTATTTACTGGCACCTTTTGCAGTGTGGACACAGACACAAGCGCATATGGACTGCCACCAAAACCATTTATTTCCCCATTAAGACTTTGGATTCCAGTTCTATTATGGGTTAGCTGTGTAGCCATGGTGCTCCGACTTGGCAAGACCCACAGCCTGGGCTATGTTGCCCGCCTGGCCCAGAAGGTATTCCAGCACAATCTGAGATGTTTCAAGACCAAGTGTTTGCTTTTTGGTACAAATGTTTTGCCCTTCCGCACGGCTTGGTTTGTTTGACAACACTACATGCAATCAAATGGCAGGTTCCAATAAACAAATCTCAAAAAATTGAACATTGCAACAAGCTACATATATGGTGCAGCATTGACAATAGGTTACAACTCTTTTTGTCAAGTTCTTCTTTTACAAAGGGGGTAGTGTTGGAACAATGGACGTCTTTATCAACCCAACTGTTCAATCAAAACCTAGGGTAGACAGCATGTCAAAATTAAAACCTTAGGCTACCAAATGTGAGGTGGAAAATGAAAACAAAATGCTGCAGAATGATGATGCAGTCTATATCAATCATTGTTGTATAGCATTAGCTGTCAGGGTTTACTCATTCAGTTTATAGTTTCGATCAACAATAAATAAATAAAATCACCATTTCAATTTTTTGAAAGTTTTGTTTTAATCTCACCCACTGTACTGAAGACTGAAGTTTGTGGATATATACAGTGCATCCGGATAGTATTCACAGCGCTTCACTTTTTTTTTTACAGCCGTATTCCAAAATCTATTAAATTCATTTTTCCCGAAATCTTTTTTGTGTGCTCTATATAATCTATATAAAAAAGGAAGTCACAGGTACATAAGTATTCACAGCCTTTTCCATGACACACACCTGTCTATATAAGGTCTCACAGTTGACAGTCCATGTCAAAGCACAAGCCAAGCCATGAAGTCAAAGGAATTGTCTGTAGACCTCCGAGACAAGTTTGTACCAAGGTACTCACCATCCAACCTGATGGAGCTTGAGAGGTCCTGCAAAGTAGAAGGAGAGAAAATGCCCAAAAATAGGTGTGCCAAGCTTGTAGCATCATACTCAAAGACTTGAGGCTGTAATTGCTGCTTCAACAAAGTATTGAGCAAAGGCTGTAAATACTTATGTACATGTTATATTTCCATTCTTAATTTTTACTTTTTTTTTATCTATAAAAATTATAAAAACATATTGGTTTCACTTTTCATTATGGGGTATTGTGTGTTGAATTCTGAGTGAAAAAATGAATTGAACCCATTTTGGAGTAACATAACAAAATGTTATGTTTTCTTTCTTCTGTTATGTTCACTTTCCGGATGCACTGTATATATCTATATTTTTAGAACTTTGTTTTCACTTTTTTGAGATCCACTTTTTGTCCACCAGTCACAAACCTAAAGAAGAGTAGTTAAAACTGGCACTGCTCATATGCGCACTTTCAAAGTGACCCGAGACAACCCGAGAAGTTTAAGCTAACTTTGAAAGTACCCTTAAAATAGCGATTAAAAGAAGACAATTGTGTGTTTCATCTGAAAATGCCAGGCACAAACTTTGTCCAGGTGCTCGACACTGTCTACATCCCCTTTGCCTGTCTGTATGAGAGTGAGAGAGAGCTCACAAGTTTTCTCTTAAGTGGACAGAGGGCCAAGCATCATGGATCTGGTTTGGGTCTTTCTGGTTCCACATGATTGAGTTCCCTGGGAACTGTCACTCCATTCACAGTCTACATAAGGAAACAATGTCTGGACTATGGTTTGTCTGATACACACACGCACAATAAAGCAATAATGGCTTATATAAAACATGAAGAAAAAAAAGTAGTTCCAAAGAAATACTGAAGACATACTACAGGTACAAGGGAACTAATGATGGGATTGAGAGTGTGGTGACTCAGTATAAAAGAAGAGAGGGGGTGTTCTAGGATAAAGTTGGAGTTGAAAAGTAGCTCTGGAGGGAGGATTTTGATGAAGTGAGGAGGATGTAACCAGAAAACGACAGTGAGAGAGGTGTGAGGATTTCACTTGTCAGGCAGAGCCTAGGGATTATTTCTCGAACAGAGTTAAACAGGTAGAGGGAGGGGGGGGGGGGGGGTTGAGCAGAACAAAGCAGTTTTGAGAGGTTGCGGCAGCAGGCTCAATTGCCTTCCGTCTACCCTGACTTGTTGACAGCTGTCGGTTAAGCTTCCTAATTGACAGGGTGCGAGGAGGATCACTTTCGTCTTCAAAACGCCACATCTGTTTTTGTGACTTCGCAGGGCCTGGGGGCAGAGAGCAAAAACCTGTATCCATTCCTGCTTCCTGTGATCCAGCTGAGCACAGACGTGTCCCAACCCCCCCACGTCTATCTGCTGGAGGATGGACTGGAGCTCTGGTACCTCCACTGTACACACACACACACACACACTCTCGCACACGCATGTTCACACATACCGCTGTGCGTTCTTACGCACGCAGTGTTTGAAAGGCTTCCAACGTGTGATGGAGGAAATGCCAGCCCCCTCTGATGCTAACAGCCAGTATCGCCCTCCTCCAGAACTGTGTTTATCAGGCGCTTCCTGTGCTCAACCTCCCTATTGTCTGACTCCCTCCGTTTCTCCTTCTGTTGCTCTCCCTCTCAGTAACCGTCATCATCTTTCCCGCTCAGCCTCTCACTCGTCTCTCGCTCGCTCCGGCAGACTGGAAGCGAAGCTGACTGTCTTTTAACTCGCCGACTCTCTCACCTCGCGTTCCCTTTTCCCACAGTTCGGCTTTTCTGCCGTTTCTCTTTCGACCGGGTTTCTCGCCGTCTTCGAATTGTTCTCCTCTTTCTCCCATCTGCTCCCCCCCCCCCCCCCCTCTGTCTCTTTTTCTCGCTCTGTCTTTCCTCTGTCCTTTCGCTCTCTCTTAAAATGCCTTGGTACCTCCCCAATAAGCTATAGGCAATGGGTTTAAGCTGGACACGCATCCCCACACATATCTTACTAAATCTCAGTAGCCTACATGTTGCCTCTGAGCCTGTGGCTTTTTTAATAAGATGTTTAGTCATATATCCCACAGGAGATAAGTAGACCTTTCATCAAACCACACTCCTGTAATCATTCACCATCTGCTACCTGGGATTAAGATCAGACACACACACACTCGGTTTTCCACGGTAAAATAACAAATTTAATATGCTCAAGTAAACCACCATGACCTTTCATTCCTCAGCCCTCTAGTCTCGCTCACTCCCTCTCACACACACTTACGTACTCTCTCGCTCTCTCTCTGGTATGTCTCTATCTGTGGAGTGTGCTCTCTCTGGGCTATGCTACTTTATCCTGGCTGACAGTCGTGACCTAAGTACTTGTTTACTTCCGTTACTGAGTCATTTGTGATTTAGTCTGTCTCTCTTCTTTTCGCCCTCTATCCCCCAGTCATTTCTTTCTTGCTATGTCCCTCTATACACACACCCCTTCCCTTTCTACAGGTGCAATATAGGTAGCAATAAAATGAATACAAAATTAAATGATGTCTTCGGAACAAATGTATTGGCAACTTAGTATTCCTCTTGAATCTGCCCTTTTGGATGTGTCTCTGACGGATATGTCACCTTTCTTGCCCTCTCAACCCGTCTTCTCTTCCTTCCCACTTCATTCCTCTCCCCCTATCTGTCACCCCCCGACTCACCCTACGACCTTCCCTCCAGGTTGGTGACCTTGGAGAACAGTCCGTCCGTCACCCCCGAACTGCTGAGAATTTTCCTGAACATGTCAGCTCTGTTTGGTGAGCTTATACACACACACACACAGACACACACACACACACACACACACACAGTTCTTCCTCTTACTCCATCTCTGTCTCTACATCATCTCCTAGCTTTTGATTCTTGATGACCAAGGAGGGATTGAGAGGGAGAGAGAAAGAGGGCGGGAGAGGGCGGGAGGGAGAGAGAGAGGGGGAGAGAGGGGGGAGGGGGAGTTATCCTGTATCATGGCCTCAAGGTCTGCTGAGTCAGCATGTGCTGGTTGAGTGAAGCTGCTTGTCTGATTGGTAGGCAGTTGAATTTTAGAGCATGGAGCCATCACAACTCTCAGAAGACTCCAGAAGCAGCACTAGGGGTGTGCAAACAATACCAACAGGATCACTAAACCCTCTGAACATGACCAGGGTTTGCCGCTGAGCTCAAAAGCCTGGATTGAGGGAAGGATAGATGGGTAGAAGTAAGGATGGATGAGTGCCAGAAAGGATGGATTGATGGAAGGATTGATGAAAGGGATAAACAAAAACAAAAATCAGGCCTGTTGATACCTTCAGAGGGCCTTTACGAAAGGCATAATAGTGGAAAGTGCCCATGATCTGCACGCGTGTAGAATGAATGCCACACTGTAAATAACAGCTCAGGCTTGTCAAACCTAGAACCCACTGTAAATCCAACTACCATGGCAGGTTAGCTTAAGATAGACTTGGTTGAAGGTCAGAACAAATCAGGGAGGGGAATCTCTTCGGAGCTTTTTTACTCTGCGTTTGTGTGGTGTGTGTGTGCGCGCGCGTGCGCGTGCATGCGTGTTTGATATCCCAGCCAGGCACCTTTTGATCCGGAGCCTCCCTCAGTGGTCCAATGTCTGCATTTCACTGGGCTGCTCAGCCTCCTAACTCCCTGTCTCAATGCCTCCTAGGCAGAGTACTTGTTAACATTGTGAGATTAGCCTTTAGCCTCTCTGTCTGGCCTTGTCAGACTTCCTGCCCCTCTTGCCCCCATCACTAACTGTCTGTGCCCGCTGACACCCTTTGATGACATCCCGGACTGGCTTCCTGGTTATATTTCAGAGACAATATTTAGCTATTAGTTCTTTTTTTTTTTTTTTGTCTTTCTTTCTGTCTTTCCTTATTTCTGTCATTTCTGCCCTGTTCTTAGTTCACAGTTCATCAGAAACATGCAGGTCATCTTAAAACAAACGACACCTCATAAAGCATATTCGGAGATGGTCTTCCTGACAGGCTCCGAGATCTTTTTGCAAGTTTCTATTTATTTATTTTCAACATCTATCTTTCAATTTGCATTCCCTTGGCGGTAATTATAGAGATGGGTCATTATGATTCCCACTTTACCACTCCTCATGTTTTCCGTTTGATATTTCATCCTAATCTTTATCTTTCGCTGTAACACTTTCTTTTTTCCCCCAGTGACTTTATTTACACATGAAAGACAGATCTTTTTTCCCCTGTTTTCCTTTCATCTGGTATTTCCACAACGTAATTGTGATTGTTGAGGCACACACGGCATTTAGCATACTGGCAAGATAATATGACATTCCTTTGCATGCAAAGCCTGTGGGGAAAATCATAAAGTTTTAATGAGCGAGGATTATGAATCTCCGAGGTGCTGTTGCAGGTCAGAACAAATTAGCAAACAACATCAAAGTGTGCTTCCCTAGTCTTTTCCTAGAAACATGAAAACAGGCAGTGTCTTCCTAACCCACCCTCATAAATGCATATACATATGTTTAGAATTAAACACAGCAGAATCCTCAAGGAGCTTACATATAGACATTTTTTTATGTGTATATTTATGGTTACTTGGCTTGGGTCAATAATTTGATCCCAGTTTCCTGGGCATACTTTTACAATCAGTGGTGACAGTATGGCAGTGAGTCAGTCTCATGGGCCTCGATAGCTGGCAGGTGTGTGTGTGTGTGTGTTGACTGACTTTCTCAGCGCTGCTTAATTGGAGCAGCAAATGTAATATTAGGATGTAGGTTTGTAGTGCTAGCAGATTAGATCTTGTTTTCGCTGCAGTGTGGACCAGGCCAGGGTTAATCATAGCTCTCCTGAACCTAGTAGGTCGAAGCTCTCCTTGTTCATGCTTGCTTGGTATTTCATTGAACTCTGGCTTTTTCCGGAACCTTCTCACAGCTAACTCGAACTACCACCACAGCCACATGGTCACAGCAGGCATCTCTGAACTGGAGGAAGGGGATTCTCACTTCATTTCAGCCGACACTTAAAGCAGCGAGCCTAGCCCTAACCTGGTTCTCACCAGGGAGTCGAGTCGATAAGGCAGCTCTCTGTAAAGCTGAAGGATCATGGAGACTAATCCGTTCATATCAGCTAATTCTCCTCCTAATACCGTCTTTCTGCTTACATCTCTGTGCACCCTGGAGCTGTGAATCCGTCCGTGTTCTGTGTAGAGAATATATTGGACTAGATACTTTTAACGGCTGCGCTCTTGTGCCTCGTATCTCGCACTAACGTCCGAGTTCTCTTCCCAACACTCGTCCGCAACTTTTTAAAGACCTCTTCAATCTCCTCAGGGTCCCTCTCCCTCCTCTCAGTGGCTTCGGAGCCCCGACGGCCATCTTGTTTGTTGATGGTGGTTGGAGACACGGGGTTATGAATGACAGCGTGGGGGTGCTGCTTCACGCGGCGCGCAGCGTTTGAACTCTAATGATGTCGCTGGCGACACACTGCGACTTCTCTCTGATGTCTCCCCAGCAAGGGGACGTATATGAGATTTTCAGACTTCTTCTCTGTTCGTGTCAACTGAAGAGATCAATTAGCGAAGGCTAGCCACGGATTTTTCTGACCGAGGTTGATGCTGTTGGCCTCTTCAGGGCAATGCAACACAGCGTATGGCTTTGCTTTTACTTTCCAATCGCATGCTGATTTATTCATTCAAAATGAGTTTTCTGTCTGAGATGTATGCATTTCTTGAAGTTGGTTCACTGCCCTTGTCCTTGCTACTTAAATCTAAATGCAAATAAATAACCCATCCTGGAGCTCATCATCGAAAAAAGCTGTATCCAGGCGCAAGCCCTCCTCCTCCTCCTCGTGGCCAGTCTGGAATTGTGTATGAAGTTGAGAGAATACAAGAATAGTTTTTCTCAAAGTGGTTCCTGTTCAAACAATATCCTGTTGCTGAACTACTAATTGACCAGACAACTACTTTCCTTAAGCTCCCAACCAGTGTACTGTCCCAATAACCAGTCTCAAGACAGTGCCCCATCCGTGGTCTGAACTCGACTTGGCTGGGTCCCCTGCAACCGTCAGACGCCTTTCACTCTCACAAACCAGCTGTGGACAGAAACACACACAGACCCGCTTCCTCGTACGCCAAATCTCAGCCCTAGCCGTGCTTCTGAAGCCTCGGGGGAAGGCGGGAAAGTTTTGGAAGGTCTTATCGATGCCTCTGCAGATGCTCTCTGTTTACCTCATCAATAACGCTGTGTGGGAAGTCTGGGTGTTCAACTAGATAGAATTATATTCATGCCCCCCCCCCCCAATTCATTTTGGAGGATTTGAGAATTGCGTTGTACAGGACATTCCCAGAACTCGTGTGGGCATGTGACTTCATATGCACTGCCCATCCCTTTCAACTGTTGATCCCCAGGGGAGACACACACACAGGACGGACTCCCTCTGCATCTCTCCCAGGCATCCAGAAGACATTTATCAGAAGCCCCTTGTGCGCAGAAGTCCAGGGTTGAAGGGAGCGAGGGGGGCTACAGAATACACAGGCGCGCGGCCAAGACGACCTGCACAGAGATGCCACGTCTCTTCTCAGAAGTTGCGGCAGCAACAGGGAATTGTGAGACACCTGGGTGGGTCGGGAGGGGGGGGGCTGGGGGGTGGGGGGGTTATCAAAGAAGAAAGAGTGTGGCTTTTGCTCTCTTCCTGCTCTGCCAACCCCTCACATGCAACTCATCAGATGCCACGTGCCTGCCATTACGCTCAGTCAGTACATGGGGCATTCCTCTACCTGTCTATCTGCCCTGATAGACATTAATAATAAAAGGCCACGTGTAATGATTGACACAGTAGCATTCTGGGTCAGTCTAGGTTTAATCACACCAAACTCAGCAGGAGATAGACATACAGTTATGCCTGCTTCCCAGAATTTTACAGAGGATGGGACATAGATCTGGAAAAGATCGCCTCGATCACTTCATGGAATTTCCAGTGGTTTTGCATGTAATCACTAAGATGGTGCTGCAGGTAGTCATATACACATTCACTCATGCACATAGGCACACATTGGGTGCCTTCTAGCTACAAATCAGTTTACCCCAATTGTCACTCTGTACTGAGGGCGACTTGTAGTTGATCAAATGTTCTTCTCCAGAAGCATACCACAAACCAGAGCATGTCACAATGACTCTAAGAAGGAACTGTGACTTAATTCCCTTAAACTGTAATGTAGCCTTTTAAGGCAGCTATGAATGAGGACACGATTTTGTTTCTGGTATTCAGAGTGGAAAGAAACGCTTGATCCCCACAGGGACATGGCACTGGTACAACAGCAGGGGCAACAAAATATGCAACAAAGCATTCAAAATGATGGCAACATCAAAGGCAACATAGTATGAGGCAGCATCCAAACGTAAAGGGTGGTACTGGTGGTCCTTAGCATCCTTAGTGCAACAATGCTAAGAGGCTGTAAAGCACTGCTGTGCGTCATGTTTGTTGTGGTCGAATTGTCTGTATGGCCCTTGCGCACTCCTAGCGAGCTCTAGTCTCTAACATCCAGACAGTCAGAGAAGGCATTGAAGAGGCCGATATCGGCAGGTAAGAAGCACTTCTGGAAGCCCTCGGTTGGGTGCCGTTTTATCAGTCTGTTTTGAAGCTGCTTCTTTGCCTGTGACCAGGGTGTCTGATGGAGGATGAGAGATGTTGTCCACGATGGCCCTCAGGTTGGAGAGCCTTTTGTCTCTCTCTCTCCCTGCTGTCTGCTTAACTCTGTCCATCCCGCGCCCCTGCCACCCCCCTTCCCCCGAGCAGCACACACAGATTTTTCCCCCCCAAAGGGGAACAGGATCAGCACCCACATTTTAATGAGGAGGAGAGGAGAGAAACCCGGCTGCGGGGGGGCAAAAATGGAAACGAAATAATCAAGGGAGAATGTTGACCTAAGAGAATAATGGAGATCTGGAGAGAGACTGGGAGGGTGGACAGACGATCGCAACGAGAACCATTAAAGAGAGGGGGAAAAAAAGATAACCAATAACTTTCCTGTTTCACTTTCAGAACGGTCAATACTTGTGGAATTGAAGGGCAGCATTAAGTGGTCTCCCTTATACACTCCAAGTGGGTGGATGTTGAACTAGTCAGAGGAGAGTTCAATACTGTGTGCGTTTACCCGACTCGAGGCCATGTGTTAGTTAAGGCTGTGAGCTGTTACCATTCAAGCTTTTACTATATGTATTCGTCTATAATATAGTGCAGGGCAAGCTCTTTCTGAGCAAAGCCATTGTCTCACTTTAACTTGTAGCCTACCGAATGCTACTGTACTGAATTATTCAAAGGCAACGGTCAGGTAAATGGCATCTTTGGATCTATGTGCTACAAATAAGCTCCCGCCTTGATTAAATAACACAGCAATCAGAGCACTTGCTCCAAACATGTTGTGACTGTAAACTGGCAAGAAGGTTGAGTAGGTTAGGGCTCCCCTCCAATCCTTATCTGGGAACGTGTGATTCTAGTGATGGGTGACAATATGCATCTCCTAAGAAGCCCTGGTAAAGGGTATTAGCTGTAGCATTTGTGGTAGTCAGGGCACTCCGCAATTATGTTAGTGTGCTTCTCCCTATGACTTTTGCATATTCAAAGGATTGTTTATTATTCATGCAGTGTTGCATCATTAGTCAAAATCGACGCAACTAATTGGTGGAGAATGCACAGCTGCACCTGTGTGTACGTGTGTGCACAAAGGGAGGGAGATCAGTTCTGTGTGAAAGAGAATTATTGTGATTCAGCAAACTCTCGGGTGGGGGGTGCCTTTCTCAGTGGACATGTGTTGCGTTTGAAATGGAGCCCACAGACTTATTTCTTTTTCACACCTCGGCGCAAAACATTATTTGTTTCAAACACATTGAGGTCCTGAGGATAAAAGTAGAGCATTTAGGCAGTGAGCGAAGGAGCAAAAGCTCTCTTATTGGCATTTTGTCCTGTTAAAGTATCCGTGCTTATAGGGTCCCACGTATTAACCTTCCTTGGTGAGTGAATTCATGCATTTGCAACACTTGTGGCACTTACTGGTTATTTCATTCCTTCATCCTTAGTGGGATGTCAGTCAGGCGAATGGTGTATATAATGGTTTATCAAGACGAGCAGAATTGTGGTTCATGCCTTCAACATGGGTTGACGGTAATTACCAAAACGCACAAGCAAGACCAGCATAATTTTCTGCTTATTTGATAGAATTATACGTATGGAAATTGTGACAAAAACTGAGTGCATGCATTATGTAGGTTGATGCAGTATCTCACATTTGTTCCATCTTTGATATGGCTGCACACATGGGTAGGGGGCAAGCAGTATGCAGACCAGGGAGTTGTACAAAATGCCTCTTTAGTGGCAAGAAGCAGTCTGAATGATTGATCACACAGCATATCAGAGGTTCAGCAGTGAATTAGCTCGGTCTTAATGGAGCATCAGTAGTCTCGACCAGCACATTTTAAAGATCTATGACATTACCCGCCATGATATAATTGACCGCGTTGATAATTTATCTGTATCAACAAATAAACTTTGTCACATCCAAGTATTGTTTATTTACAACGAGAGTTGCAAAGGGCCGGAAAATGGCGGGTAAATTTCCGGAAACTTTCCATGGGAAGTTAAACTGGGGATTTTGGAAATATTCCAAGTTGGAAACTTAATGGGAAATTTGGGGTAGTTTAAACAAACTATCATATGCAAACATAAATATAAACATTTAGTTTGGTTGGTTGTAAGCCGACATGCATCTACCTGCAACCAATACAAATGTAAAAAATAATATGTTGGACTTTGATTTATTTGTGAGCAAACAAAAAGCATGAATATTGAATAAAATAAACTTACTTGCATTAAATCTGGTTGTTTTGACCAAGTTTATGGTGCAAGATGGGTTTTTTTCAATTATATTTAAGTTCCCTTTTAAAGGCTAACCAGCAATTTTTCCAATTTCCAGTTTATTCCTGTTAATTCCCATATATTCCTGTTAATTCCCATATATTCCAATTAATTTCCAACTATGAACCCTGTTCACGCCATAGTAGATTATATAGCATGTAGAAAGACTTGTAGGCAATCAATAAACCATATGTCTGCATCATTGCCTGCCACAATGCCTAAGAAAGGGCATTCAATTCGATAAGACATTCAATACACCAATACTGTAGGTTTAACAAGGTGCATCTGTAGAATGTATGAATATGCATGCATGCCTCGATACACATCGAGGATGTGGGACAACCTTAGAAAATGCCGGCCAAACAAAACAATGTTGCAATTTACCCAGAATTCAACGTGGCGTGACGTCAACATCGCAACAAAATAATTGCATGTCTGTGACCCTTCAGTGATGCTCATGCAGGTCTTTGTGACCTAGGAGACCAATAGATGTGGCCAGGTATGGAATACCAATTTGGAATATCCTCCCTGGATATAGAAGGCTTTTTTAATCAGTGGAAATCACTGAGCCCTGGTGTGTGAGACCAGGGAAGACCAGTGTTACCATAAGGATTATAGATTAGCAGTCTATTAACCTGTGCCTTCTGTACATTAACCATCTACTTGCGTTGTTCAGGCTCGCACATGCATCTTCAGCCTTACTTCGAGTGATTAATTGCATGTGTAGTGACAGGAAATTACTTTGTATAATCAGAGCAGAAATAATGAGCCGGTGTCTATTTTTTGTTCACCCGCTCCACACACACACACACACACACACACACACACACACACACACACACACACGCACAGCCTTTGGTTCTCTTTTCCTCAGCTAGGATGTGGCTTTGTTGTTAATAAATATTCATTGTGCTGGAGGTACTGACAGAATCTGCCGTCATGCACACACTTCTTTCCTGTGAAGAGATCCGACAGAATGCACCATCTTCATTACCCAGCTCTGAGGAGTTGTCTGTAAAAGACAAAGCCGTGTTGGACTATGCTGACAGGAGTACACTTCACCCCCACTATCGCCTCCTACAAAGATTTTACGACTTGCTGGAAAGCTAAGAAACAAGAAAACGGACAGAATATTGTACACTCAAACCCCTTCTAGTCTTTTCATTGAGGGTGACATGTCCTCAGGCCCCTGGTCAGAGTCACTGTTTCACAGATAGTCTTGGTTAGTACAGTCTCACTTTCGAGTTCATGAAGGACTCAGGACCCAAGCCTGCTGCAGTGAGGATGTGGTACCTCCCAACATTCCCCCCCCCCCCCCCCTCTCACTCGATACGTCAATCTCGTGAAAGCTGCAAGGATCCGTGTGTAATTTAAGTTGACTCGGGGATGCAGCCAGCTCCACAGGGTGTTGGTACAGCGCCTCTGCCTGCATGCGTGCGCACGCGTCACCTGTCTCGCTCGAGGGACGAGTTGACGAGATAGGTGCGGCCGGGACGAATCGCTATGTTAAGTCACACACACACGCACTCAAATGACTGTAAATTGCTCCACTGTAGACACCGGAGACACAACACGCTCTGGACCTCCAAACTAATCAGGCAAGGCGCTCAATCTGACAACACCAATGCCCACACACGGCACACCTGTCACGTGGTCCCTAATTGGACGCGGTGTCCGTTGTACGGAGTGTCCGCGAAAGGGTGGGCAGGAGAAAAAGCAGGCCAGGGTGTTGGTTTATAAGGACGGCTGTGTGCGTGTATTTATGAAGGCGGGCATGAGGATGCACGTCTTTATGAAGATGTGTGTACGTATTGTGAGTGGGAGGACACAAACAGCTATTCCAGGCGTTAGGATCAGTAACCCTGTCGTTCTGGATCAGCGTCAAGCCAGGCCCCAACTGTGTATTCCTGTGAAGGCTCCCTTTTGTGTTGTATGTGTGAGGGTTGAAGTCAGGCATTAGGATTAGCTATCCTGCCACTCCAGATCACTGTTAAATCAAGGCCCCTCCCTCAAGGCAATCCAGAGAAGAATTGACTGACATTGTGTGTGTAGGACTTTGTCCTACACACACAATGACTTTGTCCTACACACACAAACGCACCGCTGACAAATGAGGCGCACGTTTAAATCGTTACACGCCTGTCGGTGACGCTCATTTGTTTCTTCTCTCTCCCGTTCTCCTCTTGCTGTCCTCTACATGTCCTAGTAATGCAACCGCATCAGTCTATGGGCCTCCCTTTCCCCCCCCCCACCCCTCCACCACCACCCTCCTCCATCCTCCACGCATCCTTTTTCCCTCCATCCACTCTCCTCCGCTCTCCCTCCCCCTCGTCGGCGTTCCTCCCCCTCCCCCACACGCTCGTGCCTCCCTCCGTGTCCTCCTCGTCTCTCCTCAGTTCCTCTCGTCTCGAGCGCGCGCGCGCACGCACTTGAGAACTCGCGTCTCCACCACTGTTGGCTGATGACCCAGGAATCGGCGCTAACAGCCGTCTCTGCTCGAGGCCAACTATTGTTAACTGTCACTCTGGGCACGGGGGGGCCTCCACGCGCTGCCCCCCCCCCCCCCCAGAAGAACAACACTCAGCTGGTGGGGGCGGTTGGATTTGCTCACTTCCGCATCGATCCCGTTGTAACTCATCCATTACTTTGATGTTAAGCCCACTAGTTGTTCAGCTCTCTTTTTGCGTGGCTTGTTTTCTCTCCGCCTCCCCCCCCACCGCTCCCTCCATCTCTGTCTGTTTTCTTGGAAGAGGGAGAGAGTGGAAGATGGGGTGTTAAGTGAGCCCAGCAGCTGGTCCAAGATCAGGTGGTCATGTCATGGATATAAAGAGGGATGGGTCGGAGATGGGACCCCAGGCGAGCGTTCCTGTGGGGGCGGGGCTTTAGTGAGGGGCTTTTTTGACGTCATTCTTTGTTTTATTTATTATGATAGTGACAGAGAGCCAGGAAAGGCGGGAAGAGAGTGAGGGGATGATATGCAGGAAATGACCTTGTCCAGAATTGAACCTTGGCCCCTTGTGGTAAGGCCTTAGCCTACATGGTACCCTCTCTACCTGGTGAGCCCCCGGGGGGCCCCATATTGATTGTTTTTAATAGAAAATTAGGTTTCCATAACCTCCGATCACCTTCCGATGCGAGAGGCTTTTGTGGTCATACGGTAGCCATAGCATCCGCTTGGCTGTGGAATCGTAGCATGAATTATGCAGCCATATGGTATCAAGGTTGGGTGGATGTGTAGCGTACATTCTGTAACTGAACTAGACCCAGCCTGATTAGTGTTAGGGCAACAAACAGCTTTCTCTCTTCTCTGTCGTGTCTCTGTCTCTCGCACGCTTCTCTCTCTCCTCGTTCCGTTTCTTCTCTCTCCTCTGGGCAGTGGTAATGTGTATTGTGTTTTCCTTCATTGCAGAGCTAAGTTCAGAGAACCTGAGAACATGCTTCCAGATAGTCAACGCGTACCTGTACTTATCCGTCACCCAGTTCCTACAGGTGAGAAACACCGACACTCGCTCACTCACACACGCTAATTCCCCACGGGGATCAAATGAAGTACTTGCACACAACCCTAAACTCTCTGTCTGTCTGTCTGTCTGTCTGTCTGTCTCTGTCTGTCTGTCTGTCTCTCTCTCTGTCCCATGAATCTGTCCAGAACTATGGAGAGGCCTTGTGCAGATCCTTCTGTGGTCTTCTCAAAGACATCACCAATGAGGGGCAGGTTCAAGTTCTAAAGGTATGGTGTGTGTGTGTGCGTGCGTGCGCATGTGGGTGAAAAAAAGAAACGTGTCTCTCTCGCCATTCAGTCGCTGTGCGATCTCACTCGGTTGGTGCTGGGAAACGTAGGTGGAAAAGGGGAACTGACCGAGGAACTGCTGGCTCACACCCGTTATCATGATAACGAAAATACTAGACAGCGACGGTATCTCTGTGACTCTAGCGACCTTGGCACGTGTTCGCCGTCGAGGCGGAACGGGACAGGAACTGCACTGAGAGGCGGCTCCCACGCCGGCCTAATTGCTGGCGAATCTGATGAAGGCTGATGCTTCCGCAGGGAAAGAGTTTACAGAGAAGGAATGCGTGTCTGCTTGGGAGGCGTGTGTGAGTGGGCTCTTACCAACCTGATCGCCTTCGACAGAGCTAGAGAGAGACACAGAGATAGAGAGACATAGACACAGAGAGAGAGAGACACAGAGAGACACAGAGAGAGAGACACAGAGAGAGAGACACAGAGAGAGAGACACAGAGAGAGAGACACAGAGAGAGAGACACAGAGAGAGAGACACAGAGAGAGAGAGAGAGACACACAGAGAGAGACATAGAGAGACACAGAGAGAGAGACACAGAGAGAGAGACACAGAGAGAGAGACACAGAGAGAGAGACACAGAGAGAGAGACACAGAGAGAGAGACACAGAGAGAGAGACACACAGAGAGAGAGAGACACACAGAGAGAGAGAGAGACACACAGAGAGAGAGAGACACACACAGAGAGAGAGAGAGACACACAGAGAGAGAGAGACACACACAGAGAGACACACAGAGAGACACACACAGAGACACACACAGAGACACACACAGAGAGACACACGCACACAGAGAGAGAGACACAGAGAGAGAGACACAGAGAGAGACACGCACAGAGAGAGAGACGCACAGAGAGAGAGACGCACAGAGAGAGAGACACGCACAGAGAGAGACACGCGCAGAGAGAGAGACGCGCAGAGAGAGAGACGCGCAGAGAGAGAGACGCGCAGAGAGAGAGACGCGCAGAGAGAGAGACGCGCAGAGAGAGAGACGCGCAGAGAGAGACGCGCAGAGAGAGACGCGCAGAGAGAGACGCGCAGAGAGAGACGCGCAGAGAGAGACGGAGACAGAGAAAGACGGAGACAGAGAAAGACGGAGACAGAGAAAGACGGAGACAGAGAAAGACGGAGACAGAGAAAGACGGAGACAGAGAAAGACGGAGACAGAGAAGAGACAGAGACATTGTCCAGTACCTTCTGGGTGTTGAAAGCTAACTTCTAGGGTGTGATGATGCTCCTGCTCTTTGCTCTCGCAGTGGTCTAATCCGTAACGCTTGGTGCGCTTCAGATTGTTTACGTCGTCTCAGATGCGTTTTGCAGACATTCCACAAAGTTGCCACAGAGTGGGTGGAGCAGGTGTTATGGGTGTGTCTTTATCAGCAATTTTATCAGGCAAAAAAAAAAAAAAAAGAAGATTCTGTGTGCCATCAATGTAAATCGCCAGGGCATTGATGTTCAGGTTGTTTTCAACATGAGTCATTCCACCCCTCATGTATACTGTATGTGAATTACCCTGGCTCAGCACAATTCTTTTATGTTACATCATTCTTAACTTATCTTCTGGATGGGTGGCCGATGGGAGACAGTGATGATCTATTAAAGAGCTGGCGTGTGCACAGTACCCAGGAGATTTTGTTGACGAGTTGAAGCTGATACACCGGACTCCATTAAACTGTCAGACAAAATCGATGCGTTCCTGCTAAAGCCCAAGTGGACCGTTGTCTCCTGCCGTACGTCCCTGACTGCGTTTCACATAGTTGGTTTCGTGTTTTTTGCTCACACGTGAAGCTTTGCCTGTGTCATTGCAGTCACTGTTAATGCACATGTCCCTTCGATTGTTAGATCACCTTTGAATAGGATGTTTTGCCGAGAAAACGATAGACGGGGTCGTCCTGGATTATTTGTTTTTACGTTTGAATGACAAAGAATGACAGTAAACGTTTGTTAGTTTAAACTAATGAAGTTCTTCTGATAAGATACCCTGTCGTCCGCCAGCTTTAAAAACATTGGAAAGACGAAAGCAGGAACACCCAATGTTCACATGGCAACACCGGGCATGTTTGAATCCATATCCAGAGCAAGGTCTGCATGCCTATTGTACAGTTACAAGAAGAATGTGATGCACCATTTCAAACGATTCACTTTTACCATCCTTACAGTACAGCATTTCAGTTTTCCCTTGCAACTGCACAGTACATGACATACGAGCAGGTTACCTGTTAGTTTAGTTTGCGTGGCTTAAGCCCCGTTTGATTTGCTGCTCAGTGCTGCAGGCAATATATCATCCCTGTCCCTTAGACTCCAATCTAAAGCTAGTTCCCCATCTAAGAGGTTGTGATTCATTTGGGGAGGCTCCTCACAGTAAATCAATTTATTCAGACTTGTGTGTTTTAACTTCTCTTGTGCTTCCTTCCGTATCTCACTAATTATCTCACCAAGTGCTATCTAGCCAAAGAAGGAGGCAGGGCTGGTATCTGTGTCCTGTATTCCTTCATGTGTGTCGGATTTAATGTATCTCTGTCTAGTTAATGTCTTTCGCCAGCGAACTAGTTTGTCTTCTGATGTCTTCTTGTAATTGATGAGAGAAATTTTCCTGGCTTTGTTGTCGTTTGAGCCTGGCTTTGTTGTCGTTTGAACCTGGCAATGTTCCAACGAGGGGTGAGGGAGTCTAGCTCGGACTGGATTTACCCCTGAAAGAACTTTTCTAAATCTCTTGCGTTTAAGGGCCATTGTGTTTCATTTCCTCCCTAAGGAGGGAAGTGTTAGTAAGATTCATGACAGCTAATTAAAGCCGCGCTTTATACCCCGATTGTTTTTTTGTTTTTTTTTGTGGTAGTGCGGCTTATATTTCGATGCGGCTTATAGCACGTTTTTATAACAAAACAGTAGAAACGCTTTTTTCATGAAGGCTATTTAAATATTAGTTAATTCCCGGGCAATAGAAAACATACATTACGCACTTGCTTACTTCGTTTTTGAAGTGTGTTACGGCATGCTGTAAGATTGCCTATACTCGTGCATTGCTTGGTATCATTGTTCCCGTATCATGTGCGGCCAGTGCGGTTTATACTCAGATTTACAAACCCAAAGCTCTCATTCTGGTGTGGTACGGCTCATAGAAAATGCGGTTTATTTTCCTAAAAATACGGTACGTCCCCCTACACTCTCACGCACAGACACACACTCAGCAACTATCACACAATTTTTGCATGGTAATACACTCTCACACACAATCTGCAATCAGGCTAGAGCCGGCATTATATTTAGTGAATTTTTAGCTTGAGAAGTTTCAATTTGTAATGCGAATACTTTTAATGACTGTAAAGTCAACAGCAGAATAGCATGCCAAGTATTGTGTGAGAACCGGACAGGTATTTTTCCTCAACGGTCACATCATTTGTTTTACTAATTTTCCACTCCAAAATTCCCTCACTCTTCCTCTCTCCCTTTGCCTCCCCTCTCTTCCTCCTCCTCACCCCTCCCCTCTCTTCCTCCTGCTCACCTCTCCCCTCTCTCCCTCCTCCTCACCCCTCCCCTCTCTTCCTCCTCACCCCTCCCCTCTCTCCCTCCTCCTCACCCCTCCCCTCTCTTCCTCCTGCTCACCTCTCCCCTCTCTCCCTCCTCCTCACCCCTCCCCTCTCTTCCTCCTCACCCCTCCCCTCTCTCCCTCCTCCTCACCCCTCCCCTCTCTTCCTCCTCCTCACCCCTCCCCTCTCTTCCTCCTGCTCACCTCTCCCCTCTCTTCCTCCTCCTCACCCCTCCCCTCTCTTCCTCCTCCTCACCCCTCCCCTCTCTTCCTCCTCACCCCTCCCCTCTCTCCCTCCTCCTCACCCCTCCCCTCTCTTCCTCCTCCTCACCCCTCCCCTCTCTTCCTCCTGCTCACCTCTCCCCTCTCTTCCTCCTCCTCACCCCTCCCCTCTCTCCCTCCTCCTCACCCCTCCCCTCTCTTCCTCCTCCTCACCCCTCCCCTCTCTTCCTCCTCCTCACCCCTCCCCTCTCTTCCTCCTCCTCACCCCTCCCCTCTCCCAGGTGGTGGAGATAGCCCTGAAGGTCAGCCCCGTGTTGAGCACCCACACTTTCCAGCCTCTGCTCCCGTACGTGTTCCGGGGCGTGGTCGAAGGCGAGGTGAGCTCGCACTCAACCGACGACTCCTGCGCTCACTAGGGCTTGACGAGCGGAGCTGCTTGTACGGCCCTCGTGTCAGTCATCGTCTTCTGTCCGTCTTAATTCCACTTCGCCCCCGCTACCTCGCGCTCTTTCTTCCCCTCTCTCCTTCCTTTTCTCTCACTCTCTCCTCCTCACTTTCTCTGTGTCGTCTCTCCCCATGTGTCCATCCCTGGCCTTAGTCTCAGTAAGGTCCTTTTTGAAATACGGACTTCTCTGACCTCTTTCAATGAGACTTCCCGATGAAACCTTACATTAGGACCAACCCTCACCCAGCCTAGAACATGCTCTGTGGGCTTCCTGGGGGTTTGGCCTCGAAGCCTCCCTCTTTCGCCTTATATAATCCACCTGTGATAGGTCGTGTTCAAGTTGTAGGTTAACCTTGTCCAGACCGGCTAGGAAGTCTGTAAAGGGTTTTGTGTGTGTGTGTGTGTGTGTGCGCGCGTGCGTGCGTTCCTCCATGCAGAGGTACCCAGTGGTGATGTCCACCTACCTAGGCATCATGGGAAGGGTCCTGCTTCAGAACTCCTCCTTCTTCTCCTCCCTCCTCACCCAGATGGCTTCCGAGTTCCACCAAGAGGTATGAGACACACACACACACACGTATACATACACCCACGCACACACACAGCGGATAACAAAGAGGTAAAAGTAATAGAACATAATAGTCAACTTTCTTTCAAACTCCCAAAAAGCTCCCAAGCAACTTTTATTTTCCTCCTACATTTCCCACTCATTCTTTTGTGTTGGCGTCTCTAGACAGACACAGACAATCCCTTGAAAGGGACATTCTCTTTCAGCTCAACACCCAGCCTAAAATGACATCTTGCACCCCGGTTCTCGTAACCTAACCACACAGCCCGCTGTGCGTGCTGCGAATGCCCTTGGCACAACCTAGAGTAAGCCTATCTGGGTGTCCCAGAATTGCACGCTCCGCTCTGCTGTGCTCGGCCGGTCCTATCTGTCTCAGACACTCTCGGATAGTGACACACGGGTCAGGCCAGCGAGATAGGCGTCCGCCAGCTGCCCTGTCGTCCACCTGCCTGTGTCCCTGCCCTCAGAGAACAAGAAAGCTTCCCAAACCGTGTGAATTTGTCAAGATAGCTAACAGGAGGAGTCCCTTGCTCACCCCTCCTTTCCCTGTTTTCTCTTGCTCTCTCTGACACCGGTGCACGTGCACGCGCCGTCTGTCTCACACACACACACACACACGCTCTCACACACACACACGCACTCTCTTTCTCTCTCCCCGTCTCTCAGATGGACCATTTGTTGGGCGCCGTCATTGAAATGTGGGTGGACCGCATGGACAACATCACCCAGCCCGAGAGAAGGAAGCTGTCCGCCCTGGCCCTTCTGTCTCTGCTGCCGTCGGAACACAGGTGAGGGCACACACGGGTCCCCGAGGCGCTCTGGGCCCGCTCCGGCGTTAAGAGTGTCTGGCTTGGCTGGAGCATGACCGTGAGAGACACAGTGCCGTGCTACAGCCGGGGAACAGGAACCAATTACTCCACTCCGAAACACACACACACACAGGTTTGTTTTTCTATCCTAGTGGGGCCCGACCGTTCACTCCCATTCAAAATGGTGTTAACAATTGTCTAACCTTAACCCTGAATGTAATTATAACCCTAACACAAATTCTAACCGTAAAAGCCCCTGAAGAAAACGTTTTTCAAATTTTACTTTGGACATTTGGTCCCAACACGGATAGTAAAACCAGGCCACACGCGTACACACACACAAAACATATATACACCCACTTAGAAACCCACACACTGAAGGAGCGCGAGTCACAGTTTCTATCTCAGAACGTCATGTTTCATTAGCCCATTTGAGAAGTCAGGATGTAGGACAGTCTTACCTGTGACTCAGCTCTCGCTCTCTCTCACTCTGGGTGTGGGTGTGTGTGTGTGTGTGTGTGTGGGTGGATCGATCAGCTAAGAGCAGGGTGGTCTGGAGTGGTTAAATGAAACATCTCCCCAGGAGCTTCTCCTCTGAGTGGAATGGCAGACACGTGGGTACACACACACACACAAACACTGACACCAACACAGAGAATAACGATTTCAAGGTTAAATTGACGCTGTCCATTTCTGAGTCTTTCCAGGGGGATTTTTGTTCTATTCCCGATTGACCATGACTGCAATATCAGCCTCAAACCAATTCGATTCAAGAGCGCTTCTACATTCCCAGTTGTGGTCAATGCCAAGTTAATATGGTTGCGGCAATTCTTTTACACCTGACAGAATCGAATGCTCACTTGTGCATTAGTTCTTGGCGTTTTTGGAGAGAGTGCAGAAAGGTTGAAATCACTGTAAGAAGTTTCCTATTAATGGTCTAAGTAAAGTCTTTAAAAGTCTGAGAGGAGATCATGCATGATGACGCTTTCCCTCTGATGCGGTTCCTCGGCTTCCATGAACCTTGTGTTTTTCATCAGTTTCTTCTTTCTAGATGTGACCAGAGGCAAGCATTGATTGTTTTGAACGCCCCCGCCATTGCTTTATATCTTGAATTGAATATGACGGCCTTCACTGACTGGTTTGTTTTGAATACAAAGAACTCCCCCCGCAGACATATTCATCCACGCACACACTCGCGCACGCCTGCCCCATACACAGCCTAAGATGTAACTGTTTAGTTGAAGGTACGAGTTTTGATGCAAGTCTGTCCAGGGGGGTATTCGTCGTAGCTCGCTAAGCGGTTTAGCGAGCTAATTTTCAGGCTAAGATAAAAAACGCCCCTCTTTTTGGTTCGTGGAAGCAACTTTCGATAGATCACCATAGTAACATATCAATTAGCACTAACCTGCTCCAGAGCAGGCTAACGTAAGTGTAGCTGGATAAGCTTGCCACACCCCCAGAAAATAACATGGCAGCTCTCTTTTTGAGAGACCCAGTTGACCAAGGACCTATAATTTAGTTCGATTAGCTTTCCATACCAATAGTTATTCGCGATTGCCAAGATCCTTTATTTCACACGGATGAGTTCTTGTTTGAGCGATATCGATTCAGCCGACATGGACTCATTTATTTGCAAGACCTTCTCGAGCCGCACATTGCAAATATCACACGCCGCAGCAAGCTTTATGCTTTATTATGAGCTTATGCTGCTGTATGTGAATATGTAACGCTATGTTTTACGAAATGTCTTGTCCTGTTGTGCCTGTGCTTTTTATATGTTTCACTGTGGGAGAGTGGGAAACGTCATATCGATTCCTTTTTATGTCTTGACATGTGAAGAAATTGACAATAAAGCTACTTGAAACTTTTAACTGTGCTTCAGACTGCATAGCCTTGAGTTTTTTTGCGTCAGGTAGGCTATAGGCTACATTTTTATACAGTATAGGCGATGCAGAAAACATTGGCAAAGCCGCTGCATGCGTTGCTGTAAGAAAAGTGTACTTGGCGCTTAACCAGCTGATGAATCAATTCATCATATTCCCTGGCCATGTCCCAGTCAATGACATCAAAGAGGGATTTACACATATGCCTACATGCATATACACATATATAGTACATGATATAAGCGCAGTAGCCTACATATATCCTCATAATTGTCTATGAATTCGTATCAATTAGATACTCTTTGGCCTTGTTTTTATTTAGCCTACTTATTCTGAAAGAGTTGAGATCATTATTTTCGCTAGCAAGATCTCATTCGATTATTAATTTCCATTAAGCCTATACCAGCAGGCACAATTAAAGAAATGTGATCTGATTGATTGGGGTAATGGCACTTAAGATGAGCCTATACATTTCCCCAAAACTTTCGCATTTAGCTAAATTTTTTCCCAAGCTGCTTGTTTTGCTCTGGCAGCGGTGGCGGTGTTTGACTTAGCCATGATAATATGCTTATTGTCTAGAGACTCATTATAATAGTTTGCTCGGATGGCGAGAATAGCCTATCACCGCTCTCTCTTTCGTCTTTTCCGCCATCATACCGTTAGAAAATCACGGTTTTGGTGATCGACCTTTCCTGCCTTTTGAAGTAGGACGTGCACGTGCAATTTCTGATAAGTTTAGCCTGATTGAAATTAACCACATGATTTGGATGCGGATCAGCCGTTGACGAACCGATATTTGCTGTTGTCACTCATCTCGCTAATGTTAACGGGCTAAAGGGACAATTGATTAACTTAGCTTCAACCCTTAAGACGAACGGGGCCCTGGATGGTTCATCTCGAGGCTCCAAAACACTGCTAGGGAGGAACATGGAAAACACAATTCTGATGGAAAAGCGTTGGTTTTGCTTGCATGTCTACGAAACAGTTTCCTGTCAATGAAGGCGACAATGACTTATGCACCAATTGTCATCTTGTTTTTCAAATACTAGAGTGAATGTGTCCCCAGTTACTGCAACAGTTAAAATCCAATGGAGGGGGGGCGGGGGGTGCGTCGCGTCTGCTTAGCCGGTAATGTAATGTAAATATGTGATAACGATGGCCACTAAGGTAAGGAGTGTCAAATGACGTTGTGTCCTTGGGCAAGGCACTTCACCCTACTTGCCTCGGGAAATGTCCCTGTACTTACTGTAAGTCGCTCTGTATAAGAGCGTCTGCTAAATGACTAAATGTAATGTAAAAAGTCTTTGCTTCATCCACATGTCGCATGTTTCAGTTCTTTAAGATGTTAATGTGAAGGTGGAACTTTTCCGGAAACTTTAAATTCAACATCGCAGTACTCTCTTACAGTTCTTCAGCCTGCTTCGTTCTCCGCTTAACGTGGTTCACTGGGTGTTCCCATACACTGGAGAACACTTCTGGTCATTTACTGTACATTGCTTTGATGACCTGTAGTTTTGTGGCGCATTAACACAGTGGCCATCAACTAAGCCATCATGTACAACCATGTGCATAGCAGAATATTAGACTCCAATCAGCGACTGATGAGGTGTGATTCTGTTGACAACGGCTCTAACCATCTCTTCTCAGGTGGTGGGTGGTATTGAAGCCTCTCTTGGAGGATCAAGGGTTCGGAATCCAATACAAATGTAACTTTTTTCCCCCAGTTGTGCCATTTGCCTTATGAATAAGCCATGGTGTGTTAATCCCCATATTTTGTTTCAAAAGTTTGACGTGCTACGTGCTAAAAAGTTTATCAATCAAATAGAGCTACAGTAGATGGATGTTGAATATGCAGGGCAAACCTTTCTCATGGCCACTACCGCCCTGAGAAATGCAATCCAACTGGGAGGGGATATCTTAATCAACCCAAGCCCTTGCAGCAGAACATGAATACCTACAGTACAATTACACTGAGTAAGATATTCAGAAGGCGACGGACATTGATGGCTCTTCCCAGGGGGCGATCAAGTGAACAATCGTTTCAGACTTGGACGTACCTCAAAGGACTGGCAATCAACAGCATTTGTTCCAGCTTGACCTTACCCATCTGTCCTTAACTTCTACACCTTGTTCATGGTACCTGATTCAGAATGGAAGATGCGAAGGATACAAAACTTGTTGGGGAATTGAATGGATAGAAGTCAGAAAGGACACGTGTTACATAAGCACTAAGAGATGTTTAATGCGCCCACATCAAACGGTTGCCGTGACAGAAAAGCAGTTTTTTTTTTATGGGCATGAGGATTTAGGCTTGTTGACGCATGTCACATTGCCTCGATATTAAAGTAGGGAAATGTAGACGGTTGGCAGAAAATAGGATGACCACTTAAGTGTCCTAGCTGGTTGTTGTTTCTATCAAATATAAATTCACAAACAACACTCATCCTTCTGATGTATTAGTCAGGTGGCTGAGCGGTGAGGGAATCGGGCTAGTAATCCGAAGGTTGCCAGTTCGATTCCCGGTCATGCCAACTGACGTTGTCTCCTTGGGCACAACGTCTTGCCTCGGGGGAATGTCCCTGTACTTACTGTAAGTGGCTCTGGATAAGAGCGTCTGCTAAATGACTAAATGTATTATTTGCGTCAATTGCATCCGTTCTTGAGCCTGAGGTCTTCAAAGGACCTGATGTTCTCCAGATAATGTCACTCAGAAAGCAAACTTATCAAGTTACACAATGTGCTTCTTTTTAAAAGAAGAAGATAGGAAAAAGCTTCTGGTTGCTGATGAGCATCGATTGAACTGAATTAATCGGAGAAAGTTCAATTGATCTGTTCTACTAGATGTTAAACTTAAATATTTTACTACATCCTTACGCCAGTCGATTATTGTAGTGGCGATGGTATTGGAGATCATTAATAGAGCCAGTTCTTATGATGGGAAGAATAATATGTTTCTCTAGAATGAAGATGAGTGCTGAAATCTCCTTCATCCGACTGTTTAGTCGCTCACATCTTTGATATGCTTTAGTATGCTTTGATATGCTTTAAATGCAATGTCTGATGTCTTATCTGTAGTCTCTCTTTATCTTACATTTACATTTAGTCATTTAGCAGACGCTCTTATCCAGAGCGACTTACAGTAAGTACAGGGACATTCCCCAGAGGCAAGTAGGGTGAAGTGCCTTGCCCAAGGACACTACGTCAGTTGGCATGACCGGGAATCGAACTGGCAACCTTCGGATTACTATCCCGATTCCCTCACCGCTCAGCCACCTGACTCCCCATCTTAACCGCTTACATTTCTCAATCAGTCATTTTCTGTTGATCTCTCTAAATGGAGGTGAGTAGGAGTAAATGATCTTAACGATTGCAGAGTCTATTTGAAAAGACTGCTGGTGTGTGAAGTGACATCGCTGGATTGTCGGTGGGGAATGGTGAAAGATATGAAAACAGCATGGATGAAAAGGGTGTCAGAGGACGCGTTTTAATAATGATGAATATTGCAGCAGCTCTTTAGCCCTCTATACTATAGAGATGTTACATTCCCCTCTGGTTCCAGGTTCAGTTTATGAGAATTTGGACATGATATATGATTACCCATGAGCCTTTACATATTTTACAGAAGTAAATTACTCATGTACACTAACACAGTGCCTACTTTGGATAACTAAATACTAAACGGTGAATAGCAAAAAGAGCCTAATTTGACTGTTCAGTGTATTAACATCTTCTTTGGTGGTTGTCGTTATGTACAGTGGATGTGTTAAATAATTCTCTAATGTTAGAGGTGTCTAACTATAAAGGCAGGAATCTGTGTGTGTCTGGCTCAATTATCTCAACCACCGAGCCCTGTATGAAGTTGCAAGTCTGCAGGTGTTTTGCTCAGGACCCAAGTACGTGCAAAGTGTTAAATGTGGAAAAACAAGTAACGGGTAAATAAAAACGGATTTGCCACCATGTTGAGCTGCACTAAGCGATGGAGCCATGAATATTGTGTGAAATACATGTAAACGCGCCGAGCTGCGCTTGTTGATCTCGCACGAACGGACACTGCACTAGCATTCCTCGCCAACGTGTTTAGCAAGTTTGCCACGCGCGTGTTCACCCATGCATGTACCGATGCGTGCACACATACTTAGTGTGTGTTATTTGTGTGTTTCAGTGTGATCCAGGATAAGTTCTGTGGAATCGTCAACATCTGTGTGGAGGCGCTGCATGATGTTATGACTGAGGACCCCGATACGGGAACCTTCAAAGAGTAAGTCCCTCCACAGTAACACGGTATGGCATGGAGTTACCACCACACTATCCACCAACCTAACCACAGCACTGCCAGATTATAGCAGCTGTTGTGGTATGGAGAAACACCGGTGGCCGTTTATCTTGGTTTGACACCCTTTTTACCTTTTGTGAACTAATCCACCCAAAAAAAACGTTCTAAAAGCTACTGCTTACGGGATCACAGGCTCCTGTTTACTGGCATTTCCCACTGTCCGTATGGAGATGGACGAAAAAGCTTGTTGGGTTGCTGCTCTTACTACAAGGTCGCCAATCTGACCGAAAATGCAGGAGTTTGTAACATTGGGTGCGTTTAAAGACCATTTTTATTCGTACTCGTATGGAGTCATATTCCTGGTTGAATAAAATGTGTCGGCAGTACATTTCCTGCATACGTCCATCATGGAATGACGTGGATATCCTGACTGCATCACCACTACATGACCACAAATTAGCCCCACACAGAACTAGAGATACTGTGGATCCTAAAAATTAAAAAGGAAAATCAATAAACAATCAGAACACATGTATTCAAGTTTCAAAAAGATACTCGTGGATATGCCCAAAAAGTTCCTGGAATGGCTGCTGAGCGCGCTAAAAGTGATGTCCCAGCCCCTCATAGAGAAAGATGGGCTCAGGAAACGGCAGTGCCATAAATAAGTGGAGAAAGTGAGTATGACGACGCCGGTGCGGTTGTGATGGGACATCGTCTCCGTAGCTCTGCCAATCTAGCAGTTTAATGGCCTGTGAAATGGCCCCCTGGAAAACGGCTTCCACAACCACTGACGAACTATTAACTACACACATTCTCACACGCACACACACACACATTTTACACACTCACACCTGCCTCAAGGTGCAATCAACGTCCCTGAAACCCTCATTCACCCACACCCATCCCCTCAAACCTGTTCCCCGAGCTGCCCCCTTAAACTTCCAACCCCAACCCACTTATGTGTGTCAGTGGTGACCCATGTTCATTCTGTACCCCCCCTCCCCCTCCCCATCTCTCGTTTCGTCAAAGTCGAAGAGTCTCTGTTGCGTGTCCCGGGTGGGGTGTGTGTCTTAAGCCCTCTGGCGTCCTTTGGGAGCGCGTCTGCATGCCTGGAGCAACCCAGATACCCAGCATGGGAGACAGCTGGATATATGTTAACCAGTAAAGTGGAGGACAGTGGCTGCGGTTCAGTAAGCACCATACCGTGCAGTCATTCATAGCTTTTACATGGTGCGTCCTAGCCTGAGGCCTAGTAAATCATACCCTTCCGTCACAGTCGTTATGGACCGGAACTGCCCTCACGCGGAGAGATATTGTACATGCGTGATCGATTTTCACAGTTTATCCACGTGTCCTTGGAGAGACCGGGGACATTACGCGTGTGGATGTGCAATCCTAAGGCGCAAGGAATGTGTTTGGGATTGTTTTCATTCAGTTAACCTTGTGTGTCTCTCTACATTCGGGGACCCAAGGGGTGGATGTCAGTGATTGGTAGGCTGGCAGTCCGGCAAACACACAAAGGCTCGTACGTACTCAGGCACACACACAGTCTCTGTCTAGAGTCTCAGAGGTGTGTGTGTGTGTGTGTGTGTGTGTAACCACCATGTGGGTATAGTACATTTGACATTTTATTCATTTAGCAGACACTTTTATCCAAAGGATCCAGAGTGTGTGGATGTAAGATGTTGTGGCCTGGAAGGTGAGGCAGTGATATATATATATATATATATGTCCATAAATATTTGTACATTGACACAATTTTCATCATTTTGGCTCTGTATACCACCACAATGGATTTGAAATGAAACAATCAAGATGTGCTTTAAGTGCAGACTTTCAGCTTTAATTTCAGGGTATTTACATCCAAATCAGGTGAACGGTGTAGGAATTACAACACATTTTATATGTGCCCCCCCCCTTTTTAAGGGACCAAAAATAATTGGACAAACTAACATAATCATAAATCTAATTGTCACTTTTAATACTTGGTTGCAAATCCTTTGCAGTCAATGACAGCCTGAAGTCTGGAACCCATAGACATCACCAGACGCTGGGTTTCGTCCCTGGTGATGCTCTGCCAGGCCTCTACTGCAACTGTCTTCAGTTCCTGCTTGTTCTTGGGGCATTTTCCCTTCAGTTTTGTCTTTAGCAAGTGAAATGCATGCTCAATTGGATTTAGGTCAGGTGATTGACTTGGCCATTGCAGAACATTCCACTTCTTTGCCTTAAAAAACTCTTTGGTTGCTTTCGCAGTATGCTTCGGGTCATTGTCCATCTGCACTGTGAAGCGCCGTCCTATGAGTTCTGAAGCATTTGGCTGAATCTGAGCAGATAATATTGCCCGAAACACTTCAGAATTCATCCTACTGCTTTTGTCAGCAGTCACATCATCGATAAATACAAGGGAACCAGTTCCATTGGCAGCCATACATGCCCACGCCATAACACTACCTCCACCATGCTTCACTGATGAGGTGGTATGCTTTGGATCATGAGCAGTTCCTTCCCTTCTCCATACTCTTCTCTTACCATCATTCTGGTACAAGTTGATCTTGGTCTCATCTGTCCATAGGATGTTGTTCCAGAACTGTACAGGGTCTTTTAGATGTTTTTTGGCAAACTCTAATCTGGTCTTCCTGTTTTTGAGACTCACCAATGGTTTACATCTTGTGGTGAACCCTCTGTATTTACTCTGGTGAAGTCTTCTCTTAATTTTTGACTTTGACACAGATACGCCTACCTCCTGGAGAGTGTTCTTGATCTGGCCAACTGTTGTGAAGGGGTTTTTCTTCACCAGGGAAAGAATTCTTCTGTCATCCACCACAGTTGTTTTCCGTGGTCTTCCGGGTCTTTTGGTGTTGCTGAGCTCACCAGTGCGTTCTTTCTTTTTAAGAATGTACCAAACAGTTGATTTGGCCACACCTAATGTTTTTGCTATCTCTCTGATAGGTTTGTTTTGATTTTTCAGCCTAACGATGGCTTGCTTCACTGATGGTGACAGCTCTTTGGACTTCATATTGAGAGTTGACAGCAACAGATTCCAAACACAAATACCATACTTGAAATGAACTCTAGACCTTTTATCTGCTTCTTGTCAATGAAATAACAAACTCCCATGAGGGAATAACATACACCTGGCCATGGAACAGCTGAGCAGCCAATTGTCCAATTACTTTTGGTCCCTTAAAAAGGGGGGGGCACATATAAAATGTGTTGTAATTTCTACACCATTCACCTGATTTGGATGTAAATACCCTGAAATTAAAGCTGAAAGTCTGCACTTAAAGCACATCTTGATTGTTTCATTTCAAATCCATTGTGGTGGTATACAGAGCCAAAATGATGAAATTGAGATGAGATTGTGTCCAAATATTTATGGACCTAACTGTATATATATGTGTGTGTGTGCGTGCTGCAGCTGTATGCTGATGAGCCACCTGGAGGAGCCCAAGCTGAGTGACGATGAGGAGCCCCCCACTGAACAGGACAAGAGGAAGAAGTTGGTGAGTCACATGACCTCTCCACACACACACATACACCTGCGTGACCTCTCCACACTGTGATGGAGATGGCACCTTCCACACCTGCACGACCTGTTCTCTAAGGGTCGCCGTGTGTGTATTGTGGACCGTCTCAGAGTCGATTTTCCACCATCTTCTACCTAGACCAACGAGTAGATGACAGACACTGCAGCCAGCCTCCTGAGCCATCTGCTGTTTGGCTATTTAATATTCTGGCTATTTGTCAGTCACTCTGTCGATCTCCATCTCTCATCTCTCTCTTCTCCCCTCCCGCCCTTTAATTGTCTGTCCCTGCAGCTGGACACCGATAGAACATAGGCGCGTAATGTGAAAGCTCTTATCATTCAGTTTCCTGCTAGTCGCCGTACCATTAGCGAGAGGGTTCACACTCGTCTGAGCTATTAAGCAGCAGAGAGAGGGAAGGGGGTGGGCAGGATGAAGATGGAGGGGGGACGTAGGGGAAGGAGGAGAGCGATGTGGAGGTAAGATACGGAGAACAGGAGGGATGAGTCGACACCAGTTTAAAAGGAGACAATGTAAACTTGGGCCGAGTGCAAAGGCGTGCGCAGCAATGTGGCTGAGGCTCATAGTTTATTTAGAGGTTATTAACACAATTTTCACCTCCCATAACACGGGGAGAATAATTGTTTTGGTATGCGACTGTATGACTCACCTGCTGTAATTGCATACATAAAAAACATTGTGGTCGAGTCCTCGTTTGTGTGTGTACTTCTCCACAAGTTGGCTCAACGAGACTCCCCAGGAACGCCAGCCCCCAGCTCGTCTTTGCCGCAGTTTGCCTCTGATTCGCCAGGTTCGGCACCCCACTGACAACCAGGTTTTTTTGGTGTTCTGCGTGTGGTCCTCCAGCTGGCCTTGCAGGATCCAGTGCACAGCGTGCCCATGCAGCAGTACACGTATGAGAAGCTGAAGGCCCAGCAGGCTGGGATGGGCGACCAGGCCTTCGCGGCGCTGATGGAGACGGTGGACGCGGAGATCGTCAGGCAGCTGCAGGAGTTCCTCCAGGCCGCGTGAAGGACGGAGGCAGAGACGGGGGGGGGTGGGGGTGGGGGGTGTTTCATCCTTGCCTACAGCCTCCCATCCGCCGAACCTCCCCTCATGTAGCCATGAAGAAGTGTCAACCAGAAATGAAGTCCCCCTTTTTTTAATTCAGACTCCTCAATGAATCCTCCACAACACCGTTTATATTTTATTTCAGTTTTAGAACGAGATGGGGGCATGTACAGAACAGTGGATGTAAAAAAAAAAATATATATAAAAAAAAAAAAAAGATATAGGTGATTAAACTTTCGCAAGGGTTGGAGTAACAAGAATGTTTTGTTTGAGTGGCAGAACTTGATGCCTCTGTTGGAGTAGGAGGATGGACTGGATTGGTGTTTAAAGACATTCATAAAGAGACTGAATAAAATGTTATTTTTTTAATGAACGTAAAGAATGGGTGATTATCAGCACAAGAATATTTTACATTTTTACTTGATTTTTCTTTTTTTCTTTTGTGCTCTCGCATCCAGAAGTCAGTTTGTCCTGACTACCGATTGATTCAGACATTGGTGTTATGTTTGTATATATTTTCATTACATCGTCAGACAATGTGTAGAGTTGACTGCCAGATTTTTTAACAGAATGATTTGTAAGACTGCGTAACCACATTTTTATACACACACACACACATATTGTATATATATATATATATATATTATGCTGCTATTTCAGGTTGTGTCGGAACACTTGAACCTAAACCTAATGTCTTGTGTCCAATCTATCTCCCTTATAACTACTGAACTTCATACCTCATGGTTATAGCATGATGGGGGGTAGTATGAGCACGCCGCTGCCAAATAGTTACACTATATACAACATTGAGATATAATGAACCCTTATTTATATATTATAGGGGTATATTTCTAATTGAATGCTAATAGGCCAGATATATGATCCCTCTAAACACAGGTCCAGCTTACATCTCTCCAGTCATAACCCTTTAGACTAGTCAAAGATCGGTGTTTCTGAATGGGTTTGCCCGGACGCCATCACTGTGAATGAAATGCCATGGGATCCGATTGCACACACAATTGCACACAATACTGTGTCAGTACATGCAAACAATACTGTGCAAAGTTGAGGCTTGGGGAGAGTGTGTATGTATGGGAGACAGAGATCCAGTTTTGAGACATTGGAACAGGGGAGGACAGGAGAACGGTGACCGGCTCCATCGATCTTGCCGTGCAACATTTGAAGACGCAAAGCCGAAGCTAAGGCCTCATGGGCGTCATGTCTGTTGAACGGTTCGCGTTACCTACCTTTCGTACTGTTTTCATTATTTGAGTTTCCTTATAGCTTTCTTCTGTACTGCTGTCACAATTGATAAATGAAGTGAATATGACATTCAACACAAACGTAGAAAGTGGTTTGGGCTTATTTTTGGTTCTGAAGTTTGAGTTTAAGAATGGGAATTATTTGTAGTTCAATGGATTCAATAAAGGGCAGTACATGGCTAATGTGATTTTAATGACATTTTCATTCCTCCACAAACACAACTACACAGACGTAAATAGAGCCATGCATACAGCACACACATAAGGCTTAGAACGGTACAGGGCAACATATATGCTGATTCTTTTGCTCCATTTCAGGTTGTCACTCTGGCTTACGGGGTCATTCACTATTGGTTCCCTCATATCATTGTCCCCTAAAGTATTCAACCTCCTTCACAGGATCTGAGTTGGACGACCGGTATGTGGTTTAGAAAATAGTGTGGTGAGGCAGAGCATGATCAACCAGCATTATCGTCAAGATCTTTATCAACATTTATACCATGGTCTGGGTGAATGCTCGATTCTGATTGGCTGCAGGGGTGCACATTAAGTAAGGGATAATGCCCGACGAGGTGTACAATATCACCTGATAATGGACGTTGCGGAGGCGTGAACTGTCCGACGCGCAGTGGTTGCTTCCGCGGAGTCCCATTATCAGGTGATATCGTACACCTCATCGGGCAATATCCCTTAGGCCTACCTATATGCTAGCACATTTCGTCCACACGATATCGTTTACCTTCATTATTACTGTCATCGTGACCCTCGTGTCTTTAAGAAACTTGTCATTTGGAAGGAGGTGAATCTCCATCTCTGGCCCTGGAGAAACATGGAACGTCATCTTTTGTTCCTTAAGAAGTGAAGAACCCACATATCTTGCCATGGAGAGGTTGGACTCTTTTCTCACCAAGGAGGGAAACAGGTCTACCCATCTCTGGCCTCCTGCTGCAGCTGAAACTGCTTGAATAAATGATGACAGCACCATCAACATGACGCAACTTACAGATATGTGGAAACTACTGCTAAAACATGCATGCTGTATGCATTATTCTTGTCTCAGTTTAATTTAATATCAGTACAGTACGTATCTTTTCCAAGGGTATGTTGTCTTTTTTTCATGAGATGTTTGTTCTTTTTCCGTGCAACATTGAAGTGAGTTGTAAAGTAAATTTGTAGTGGTTACATAACCATGTAGCGCAAGGCCGTGGCCACGGAGTCAACATTGGGGGGGGGGCCGAAAACATTTTTTAATTATAATTTCGGACAGCGTGCGTGGTCGCCTGTCGTAGCCTAGCACATTTATGTTTTTATATCAATATATTGGGGGGAACATTTTGACCAGATTTGAATATGGGGGGGGGGGGGGGGGGGGGGGGGGGGTCTGCAGGGTCTGGGATCGCTCCATTAACAAGCGTTCACTTCCTTTAAGGCGGGTACTGTAATGAAGTTTAAAACTATTGGATCTGCCCAGAGCCACTCTGATCTGCCCTAACCAATCGCTAGCGTTCGCCTTGGCCAACTCCTTCACCACTACTGTAACGGAGCTAGCTGCCGTAGCTGGAAAATCAAACTTTTCCCGAACCCCGTGGGGACGAAGGCCACAACATCATGGCCACCAACAAAACTTAGCAAAGATTGTTCTTGCTCCGGCTTTAACTGTTGGATATTCAGCAGCGTTGCCACAACGGACCGAATGAATGGCTTCGCTCGCATCTTTCTCCTCTGCCATTACTGAACTACAACTCAAACTAGCACACAACATCAACGTCATCATTCTCAGCCACTCCCTCTGTTCGCTGATTGGACCTACAAAAAATTGGTTTGCGAAAACCGACTTATGTGCTGAATTCCCAGACCTAGTACAGAAGCAAAATCAAAATTGAGCGGAAGTACGTAGGAGGGCAGAGCCAGGCTAGATGTGTCCCCCCCATTATGTATTATGATTACGGCCTTGATGTAGTGGGTACATTTCGCTGTTGAGCAGACAAAGTGTAGCAGGTTTTGAAAAACACAGAATGTGTGCCGTAAAGCATTTTGAACAGCGTATAAATGACTATACGCTGTTCAAATATACCATAGGGAGAAGTACACCTCTGCTGTGGGTCAACTCCGGCTGTTGTGATGTCGTGGCCTCCTCTGTCTCATCCATAAAGAATCCCCCACACATCTGCCTTCACACATGGGTTAGGGTGGTTATCCCAGAGATCTAAGACTGCTTTATCTCCCTCCACTGTTGTCTGCCTCTCACACTACCTGGTGATGGTACTGGTGATTGCGCTTTGTGCCCCTAAGGACATCTCTCCTCTTTCGTTCTTGGTAATGGAGGGAGTCAGGGAGTCGGGTGGCTGAGCGGTGAGGGAATCGGCCTAGTAATCTGAAGGTTGCCAGTTCGATTCCCGGCCGTGCAAAATGACGTTGTGTCCTTGGGCAAGGCACTTCACCCTACTTGCTTCGGGGGGAATGTCCCTGTACTTACTGTAAGTCGCTTTGGATAAGAGCGTCTGCTAAATGACTAAATGTAAAAATGTAAATGTAATGGGGCTGCAGCTTGAATAGAAGATGGAAGAAGTAGCAGAGGGACGGATGAGAAATTCCTCAGCATGTTGTTTCTCATATTTCTATTGCATTTTGCCTCTTCCTCACTCAATGACAAACCCTAATGAAATGTCTTCCCTGTTTGGTTTCACCGGTGTCGAAGCAGTTTGTGTGTTTATCCAGACCTCTGGGTCTTTGTTTACCCACTGGTAATTTGTGTTTCAAATCCCTCAATCCTTAGGTGGATCACAAGGTGCATATGTGAGAGAGACATAAAATGGTGTGTCAGAGAAAGAAAGGCAATACACTTTTACTTTTGGCCAATATCCATGGGAGAAGTTTATTGTCCCTGGGTTTATGCTATGGACAAGATGGATCACAACTCTGGGAGCCAACATTGTTGTGTAGTGCTAAAAATGGCCACCGCGTATTTATATTTCACAGAACCCACAGTTGGTGACGCCTTGTTGGTCAGCTTCACTTTACTTCAATAGGAAGAGACAAGATTAAAAACAAAATATAAAAGGCAGGAGCGCACATCTTGGGACAGGAGAGAGAAGTAGATTGTGGTTGGGTTGGTGAATGTGGATACAGCATGTTAAAGAAGATTGAGAGGGGAGAAGGGACGTGGTGACACATGATTGAGGAAGGTTCCGGATTCAGAACGAGGACTGACAGAGTGGGATGGATAGTCTACTTGGGTTACCGACCCCACGTCCTCTTGCTGAACACATCCGCCACTTTCTGAGGCTGATGGATTTCTGGCTCGCGTAAAAGATGACAATGCTGATCAGCTCTCTGTATTCTTTACATATACGTTACAGTCAAGCGCTTCATGACAAATACATTCATTTTGGTGAACGTTTGGATGGTTTGGTCCCCCACTGAACACAATTGGAAAGAGGAGCCCAGTGTTAGACAATGCAGGAACTGTACCGTCTTGTCAGAATGTGCATGTCAAGTCATGATTAAGGGACAGAGAGCTCGTGGGAGCTAATGAGGAAGGCATAATGAAAGAAAGACAGAGTGGAGATTTCAACATGTACAGTAATGCATGTTTTGAGGAAGACAAAGAAGCGAAGAGAGATACAAAAAAAAAAAAGCAGGTGAGGGAAATGATGAGGATATTTTGGGTGCGAGCAGCTGGAGGGTCTGATTAATAAGTTCTAGCACTGAAATATTACACGTTATACTTTATATTTAAAATCAGCTTAGCAAATGTCGGTTTTGGACACCCGTGGTGTGAGATCTGTGAGTCTTTATGTTTGAGTCTGTCAAAAAGCACCAGTGAGTAGCGCCTATTTCTTCATCAAGTGATCTCTTCAAGCTTTGACACTGCTGTGTCTCTCGTGTTTGTCAGTTGAGATATGGCTGCCTGTGTGTGTGTGTGTGTGTGTGTGTGTGCGATTGTGAGTATGTATATTTGTATGTAGGCTTGTGTGTGTGTTTTTATGCTCGTGTGCGATTGTATGCCTGCGAGTCTTAACCCCAGAGGCCTTTGCTGTCACAGGCCTTCACACTCCCCAGTGACAAGGTTCCAAACTGGGTCACAGCTTTTTGGATGTGTAGCCTATCCTCCCTTGTTCCATCTACCATAGAATTATCACTTTCACTAAAGCATATGTACCTCTTTTACTAAGCTGAAATTGATCAACTAACGGAAAATGCCACCTACAGCCTGTGGAGAAAAAAAAACTGCTCTTATGTAACTCAGCTATCAAATGGGTGCACCTAATCTAGTTTCTAAATGTTTAAAAATGCATAGATAGTTTGCAAAAGTCTTGAATATCATTTAGTAAATGCTTTGGTAAGCATAAATTGCTTCATTAGTAAGTGTTTATAAAAACATTGTTAACACAAGTTTAGCATAGTGTTTGTTTTTATCATATTTATTATACTGAGCACACATTAAAAGCATATATAACTAGAGAGGGTACAATTTCTGGGGAAATTGTAGGGTGTCCTTGCTTGCGTCGGTTGCACAGGGGTCCGTTTTTTAATGACATTTTTACAACTGATATTTCTGTATATTTTATATAAAAATGCATAGGGCCTACTTATTATTTATAAAGATGACATAGATTTAAAAGCATCTTTTTTTTGCTGCTCATTTAGCCTACAACTCAAAATACGAGTGAAGTGTAGAATGAAATATGATATCTTCTCATTTCCCCTGCAAGAGGCAGCCTCATAGCTGAATCAAAACGAATACATTTGGCAGACCGGTGTAAAAATTGACCTAATCTCTATGACTTAAACGTCCTTTTAAGTTTTCCCTTCTCGTGATATTTTCAGGCATTTAGCCTAGCTACTCATATTGCATTCATTCATTAACCCCTTTGAAGATTATTCTACGACGTTACCGGCAGCAGAAGATGGAATCGCGATTCAAACAGTACCATCTGCTAACTGAAAATATGCCCCCAAAAACGTAAATAAGCTTGACATTTATTTAGCGGAAAATCGCTCATTCATAAAAAGCTCACTGGTAGCGATCATTGTCAGTAACAACGCAAAATGCGATATAGCCCTGTGTGGAGAAGCTGTCCCGGTAAATTGTACTACTACAGTACAGTACTAGACTACTGCTGTGTTCGTCTTGGTAGCGATTGCGTTGGTTGAATTCGATTAAACGTTCCGTTGTATGGTTTAGGCTGAAATTAATTATTTTCATGAACAGATTGACAAAGTTTAGGTTGTGGCAATGAAGTTCAGGTTAGTAGTCAGATAGTTTCACCTATTGAAAGACTTTGATTTAAGTAAGGGGCCCGCCGAACATGTTCTGTCGCCGTTTGACTTCCTAAACAGCTGTGTACTGTAGATGTTTTTGTAGTGTGTCTCGCATAGGCTACATCGTTGCAATGAGCAGCACTGGTTTGAAACCACAGGTAATGATAATTTCACCAACAAATCGTTTACTTGTAATGTAATTTCATAATAAATCCTACAACGAAACTGTATTTGTGAGGAATGTTTATTTTAACGATTGAAAACAGATGCATCATAGACCACTGTAGTATGTGTTGCCCGGGCAACAGAGGCTAATGTCATGATGCTAATGCTTCAGTGAAATAGTAGACTACCGTTTCCGAAAGTAGATGTGGGCCTACTTCCTTAATAATATCAGCTAATATTGTACATTACATTTCATAATTGTGTTTCACATCACAAAGTAAAATGAGTAAATAGTTATCACCCTGGCCTCTTTGCTTGTGGCGTTCCTGCAGCTGCCTTGCAGTAAAGCTATAGTTAGCCTAGCTATCCCCCAAGTTAACAGATGCGAAACGAATGTTCTGCTACAGGTAGTCACGCGTGTTTTCGTGACATTAGTGACGTAGTGACGTTAGTAACGTCAGTGACTGTGGCTAGCAAATTAGCCACCGTTAGCTTCACTTTTCACCACAAAAACGCAATTTCTACTTAAACCATGCAACGGAACGTAAATAAAAATACAACCAACGCAATCGCTACCAAGACGAACCTTTTGACACCGCCGTTGTGTATGTAGTCCAAATATTGACTGATCCTTAGGGGGGCGAAAATAAACAATAATAAATAAATAAATATATATGTGAGAGAACAAAGGTTGTGCTCTCGCCGAAGGCTTGAGCACACCCAAATATGATGTTAGTCATTTAATCATTTCAATATTATATACACACAATAATTGGTTTTGCATATGATCAACTATGGGTTTCACATCGACAGATGTTTTGTAATTAGGAAAGATATTACACCTCAGACTTTTCTTCCTCTATCCCACCAAACTCCGTCTGAGGTCATTGAACCATTGAATCAGTGTTGTTGTAGTAAAAGGCAAACCTGTGTGCCTAGTTTGTGGGAACTTGCTCACAGGGATAAACAAGGAAAAACAGCTGAGAGTAGCCTCATCAACTCCAGCCATCGCATTAGAGAGATAAGCATGATATATTGTATGTTCAATAATTTAGTTTGGCCCTTAAAGGATGTTAGAAAGACTGAAATGTTCCATGGTGGGGGAAACACTCTCTACTTCTCCTCTCTCCCCTCACCCCTATACCCCCCCTCCTCTCTCCCCTCATCCCTATACCCCCCCTCCTCTCTCCCCTCACCCCTATACCCCCCCTCCTCTCTACCCTCACCCCTATACCCCCCCTCCTCTCTACGCTCACCCGTATACCCCCCCTCCTCTCTACCCTCACCCCTATACCCCCCCTCCTCTCTACCCTCACCCCTATACCCCCCCTCCTCTCTACCCTCACCCCTATACCCCCCCTCCTCTCTACCCTCACCCCTATACCCCCCCTCCTCTCTACCCTCACCCCTCTACCCCCTATAGAGATGTTTCCCACCCCTGCGTTAGACTACATATCAGTGCATTAGCTGAATGGTACCCCGGAGTGTTAAACTGGAATCCCTAGTGCCTTGTTCTCGGCCAATGAGGCTTAAATATAGGGCTGAATATGTTATCAAGTATCTTGTTGAGGATACATGAGGTGGGGTCGATATGCATGTGTATAAATGGGGAGTTGGTATGGTGTCCAGGAGAGATGATTGTGGACTGTAAATGCATACAGATCAAGAGCTAGGGGAACATGCCATGCTGTCTGTGAGTCTTATTTGTGGGACTTTCCAAAAACATAATTGATAATAATTAATGGATCAGTAAATCTGACAGAAAAGGACACAAAAACGCACAAAGAGTATTGTGTGACTAAAGGAGTGTGATAGTGAAGATAAGGACTGGACTGTAGTGTCCTAGTACTCAACAGCATGCATTGACAACACTGGACACAATCAACGTGATGGTTTGGATGAAACATTTGAAACTTTTGAGGGAAAAATCATTCTTTTTAAGGTTAATCGTGGATTAATCATCAAAAGTTACAGCTGAACATCTTATTTCCCTGTTCTCTAATGGAGATCTATCTGGTCTTGAAGTGCTTTGTGTGCAAAACTCCTTGGGTAAAGCCCTGAGCTACAATTTTTCATTGCCAACCACAACATTTACACACATATAAACACACACACACACCTTTGCCTGTGAACATGTGGGTGTACTCCAGAAATTAAGTGTCTGATTTGCCATGGAGAAAGAGACATCAAAGACTTCCTGTTTGGCTCCAATCCCATTGGATCTCAGCCCTGAGATCTTCTGACTATCATCATCCGCTAGTCGGGTCAAAAGCCCCATCCAGCTCCTTTGAGGACTAACAGAAGGTGTGTAGCAGTGACTGCTTCAGGCAACACAACTGCAGGGGCAAACTGTCTCCTCCTGAAAAGCTTATTAATATCCATGATGGAGTGTAGAGAGACCTTCTCCACCACTCAGGTTATGGATACCTTGTCCTGAGAGGCTGAGAGCTGAAGGGGCTGTAGGCTCTTTGTTCCAAGCAGGTTTTTTTTTTTTTACCTGACAGACTATTTTTTCAAGGCTCTCTGCCTCTCAGACCCTCAAGAGCCTCTCAGGCCCTCATACTCTTGGTGTTCCCGTTTCTGTGACACTATCCTCTCAGACCTCCTGGCTGTTTCACCCTTTCAGTTTAGCAGGCGCTAAGCCCCCCAGCCTCTCTGATTGTTAGCTCTCATAAGCGCCTCATTTCCTCCTAGCTGCTGCCTTTCAGCATCCAATCTTACTGTACCAGCCTCCCAGCTCCTCATATTCCCTTCTTCTCAGTCTCCTAGCTCCTCAGTCTCTTACCTTCAGATCCTTTCATCCTCCAAGATCCTCAGCTTTTCAGACTAGGACTGTTTAAAGTGCCTGGGAGTATCTGTAAGATTCAAGATGGTGGAAAAACATATTGAAATGTGATAAATTACTTATAACACATATGGTCAAATCATGTGTCCTACTCTATGTGCGAAATAATTGCATTCATGGCTTAAATGACTTGGTTGTCCATTTTAGGGAACGAACTATTGTTATGTTGTGGTCTATTTAAACCCAATTTCACAAAGTGATGGCTTTACAGTAGAGGTTTCTCAGATGTCTGTCTCTCTCTCAGGTGAGTTATCGACTTGTTGTATTGCATTTGTATGTTCCTTTTCTATACCTATAAATAAATAAAAATGCTCTCTGACCTTCATCCTTCAAATAGACACCCTCAGACTCCTATCTGGTTATTTCATTGACCTCTCATGATTATCTGTCCATCCAACTTAATGTTTACTAATTACACATTCACAACCCAGAACCTGAATCGATGGCACACCGTTGGAGGAGATAGGTATTTATTCCACAATGACTACCTTAAAGTACAAAGGGAGGAGGTGCTTCCAGGTTTTCATTCTCTGAATGTGGAGGCACAGGATGGTAACTGTCAGGACAGGCAGCTGTTGATCTGTAGCACTCTGAGCCAAGGGGAACTCAGATACATTTAACCTTGTGAACCTAGGAAGGACTCTGCCAAAGTTTAAACAGCAGATGAATGTAGTCATGAGGTGGGATAAGGTCATGAATCAATGTTACAGCGTTATTGCAAACAGTTTTCTTGTTGGGCAACTTGAACCAGTATCACCAGAAACTGAACGCTATCAAACCAGAGATTAAAATAGTTAAACAATGGTCTCCTCAGGTAATGGAGAAACTAAGTGACTGTTTATATTGTCCTGACTGGTCAGTTTTTAAAGAGGCATGTCAGGAGGACTTTTATGTTACCTGTAACATACATGTTTGTGAAAATGTGTGTATTCCAACTAAGTCTTGTCATTGTCTACAGCAATATTAAGCCATGGTTTAGCAAAGTAGTTGCTAATGATATAATTAGCTAATGCTAATGATAGTAAAGGTGTTTGGGAAGGTCCGTTTCAAATCATTAAGACCACTGCTTTGGTTATTAACGACTACAGGTTGCTAGACAAGCTCAGTGTGTTCTTCAGTCACTTTGATAAAAGTACATTGGCCCTTTCAGGTTGACCAACAGTGTCCAGCTCAATATCTCCCCATTGTGATAAAGGAGTATGACGTGAGAAACCTGCAGGAGCAGATTATTAGAAAAGCACTAAGCCCCAACATGATATCATCGGCAACTTTAAAAAACTGTGCAAAAAAAACTTGCTCCGGTTCTCACTGATATGTTTAACCAACCTCTCAATCAATGAAAAGTAGAGCACCTAGAAAATCTTACATCAGTCGTAAGAACCTCAGCAATGATGGACATTTTGTGCACCTTGTTAGTCATCACCTAATGCAGCTAGCCTAGACTCAACAATTTGCATACAGACTACCATGTCTGTTGAGCATTATATTACCCTCCGTCTACATTTCATCCTGCAGCAACTGATACCTATGCTTGGGTTGTCTTTCTTGTTTATAGCTCAGCCTTCAACACAATTGATTGGATTTTGCACTTTCTATAGAACAGAACTCAATTAATAAGTGTTTCTAATATCCTGACCGTAAATACTGGGGCTCCACAAGGCTGTGCTATGACCTCTGCTGTGCACTGTACTCGTATACAAATGGCTGTATGCCTTCTCTCTCCTCGATTGAGGATGAGGATCATTCTGGATCATTCTGTCCGATTTCACCAGTCCCTTCAACACCATACAACCTCAGCTGCTGGGGGAGAAGATGAGGCGGATGGAGGTGGTTGCCCTCTTGGTCTCCTGGGTGGTCAACATCTATCTGTCGGTCAAACCACCATTTGTGAAGCTGCAGAGCTGTGTCTGACCGTGTTCATCACAAGCGCTCCCCAAGGACTGACACTTTCCAAGCTACTGGCCGTTATGAACAATGCCTCCCACCCCCTCCGCAACATGGTTGTGGTGAAATAGAGCACCTTTAGTAGCCTACTAAACTGGTTGTTACACCACACAAGGAGTGCTAACAGAAGCCCATCTTTCCAGCAACCATTACACTCTATAATGGCTCTCTGTGAGCCGGAACATTTTACATTTACATTTTAGTCATTTAGCAGACGTTCTTATCCAGAGCGACTTACAGTAAGTACAGGGACATTCCCCCCGAGGCAAGTAGGGTGAAGTGCCTTGCCCAAGGACACAACGTCATTTGGCACGGCCGGGAATCGAACTGGCAACCTTCAGATTACTAGCCCGATTCCGTAACCGCTTAGCCACCTGACTCCCACGTTGCCAGTGTTGCACGAGTGGTTCAACACTGGCAACGTGGGACATAATTACAGACAGTGAATGAGAATGTCCAGAATGGAGGTGAGTGTGTGGTGCAGCACTGCCAGTGTTGCACGAGTGGTGCAACACTGGCAGTGCTGCACCACACACTCACCTCCATTCTGGACATTCTCATTCACTGTCTGTAATTATGTGTTTGAACTGCTCAGTTTGCACTGTGTAGTATTAGGTACAGCTCACAGTACTTGGTACACCACTCCCAAGGTAAGTGCTTCTGTATTCATTGATTTACCCAAACACTCATCTGTGCAGTTTGCTGGTTCATGATAATTACTGGCCCATGCCATTCACATGCTTTTCACTGCTGTTCACTGTCAGCAGTATCAGTCAGTATAAGTCCCCTGTGTGTCTCCTATGGTTAAACTGTTTTGTGTGTCACCAGCATGAAATAGTTTTGCACATGTGTATTAATCCTATGATTTAACCCTGTATTTTCCCACATTCTGCTCAAAGGGTTGAAGGATACTGTTGGTCATTTTATACTTATTTCAATGTTGTATTGTAGGTTTTGGACGCTCAACACCTAAAGCTGTTGTGTTCACCAGTGTAGCCAGACCAGCTATGTCCACTGAGAGGGTGTGCTACTGTAAAACAGCAACCACAGATGCTATCAGATAGGGGGATAGACCAAGAGAAAGAAGCAAGGCAAACCATTGTCATAACGACAGCAGCTGTAGAAACGTGTGTGGGAAGTCTAATGCACATTTAAGTACCTCAAGTAAAAATGCTGTACAACTTTGAACTTTGAAGGTTACACTGCCATTAAAAAATGTTCACCTGTTGCACAAATCAATTTTATGTTACAGTGGTGCACAAGTCTGGTGCTTCACAGGTGATTAACCACTATCTATCCTGTCTCAATCTGGGGGAAGGTGTGCCTTTTTGTGTTGAGAAAGACACAGTCAAGCATGTACATTCTGTGATATTGCTGTAGCAGAGGGTAAATACAAAGTTGGAGTGGAACTTTTAATGTAGAAATGTTTCTGCTAGGTACTTCATACTCTCACAGAAACAAATGTGCTTTGATCAAATGTTTATATGGGCAAGCCAAGCTAGCAATTTGGTTGTCATGTACAATATGAGTTAATTGAGAAGGAGTAGGCTTACAGACCTAGAAACAATCTCAAAAGAGATGGTCTTTACATACCTTAGAGTTGAATAGGCTTGTATTTATTTACTGATAATGTGTTGATGAGTTTGAAAAAGTGTCTAGGAGTCTGTACTGTTGAAGTGGAGGCTTGAAGTGAACGTAACAAATGTAATGATATAGTATGCGATGAAGTCTTTGTGGGTCAAATGTTGTGCGGTTGGAGGGTTATGTGTGTGAGAGGGGGGCAGGGGATGGTGAATAATGGGTGTTAACAAAAGACTTACTGAGGTGGTGTGGTGAAAATTTGGAATACAGTTATAATGTGTGTGTTTTATATATGAGGAATGTGTTTTAATGGAAGTTTAAAGTTGGTTAAGAAGCTTGATACAGTGAAAGTTGATTCAACTCATTTGGTAGAGATGCCACCTGTAGTTTTATAACACCTAACTAGGAGACGTGAAGTCTAGGGACGGGAAGTCTGGGTGACCTGGGAGAGTTCTTGTCACCTGGGGAGGAAGAGACAGCTGGGAACTGATCAAGCTGCTCTGGCCCTTCCTGTTGCATGGGTGGTGTTAATTAAATACTTGTTTGAAGATGCCCGCACAAAGGACAGTTGACCATTTGACTGATCAACTTCTGTGGCTTTACTATCTACTGGTTTGGGGAGAGATGCCACATCAAAGAACTGTGGGACACTTGGTATGGAGTCAAACTGTCACTGAGCAGTGCTGACCAATCACAGAGTTTGCTACATTGATGGATTGACCATCAGAAGAACCATTTGATCTAAAGTTTATATAAGGCAAGGTTTTAGGGTTGTTCTTCATCACTCTTGCGAACGACCTGTGGCTAGCACCTCCTTCGTTATGACTGATCACAAAGTACTTTGTTAATTCTTAATTTGTACAAGCAAAATAAATGTATTGAAACCGCCATCTCTTGACTATTCAGATCTACACAGTGCCACTAGAATTTTTCCACTACAGTGGTTTTCTGTGAGGATGTCTCCATAAACAGCACCTAAAGTCTCTCTATCTCTCCAATGCTCTTTCCCTTATCTCGCTCTCCCCCCTCTCCCTCTAAGCCTGTTTGCAGTTTGGGACATGGAATGGGTAGAGCTTTGCTAGGGATTACACTGGTTAATGCCTTTGCTTGGCTCTGAGGGAGAATCCAGGCGGTCCCAAAACAATATATCTCATGAGAAAAATGTCAGCACACCAGACAAAGCTTCATACTGGTCAGAACACAAAGCTGATGTGGAGGGTTTTATTTTATGTTTAGTTATTCAGTTAGATTACTTGGTTTATCAAAATACCCACACTAATTTTTCTTATTTGTCCTTTAAACCACGTATTTCAGAAGATAAAATAACAGAAATGATTTCAATGTGCAGTTAGCTTACATTTATGTGTGCAGCTATGTGTGCAGCTATGTGTGCAGCTATGTGTGTCGACCATCATAAAACCAATAATAAATACCAGTCATAACATCACAGCCTAACCCGAATGGAGGTTTATTAAGAATGGAACAATTACTGTGTGTGCGTGTGTGTCGAGCGGGGTGAGTGGGTGGGGTGGGTGGGGTGGGGTGGGGTGGGGTGGGGTGGGGTGAGTGGGTGGGGTGGGTGGGGTGGGGTGGGTGGTGTGGGGTGGGGTGGGTGGGGTGCGGTGTGGTGGGGTGAGTGGGTGGGGTGGGGTGCAGTGGGGTGAGCCTCCTAATGAAGGGCTTTCAGTTCCATTTCTCTCTAGGGTCATAAAGTCATTCATCCAGTATGTATGGAGCAGTGCTGAGGCTGTTGGCTTCTCCGAGACAGTGATATCACTGGCCTAGACTGCTAGCCAGAGGAGGTGGATGAGATGCGAGCAGGGCTGAGTTTTTGGAGATATGGCAGAAATAATTAGTTGTAGCTCTCTCTTTTATTAGGTGAATGGATAGATGTTTTTTTTAGATGTCAAAGGATTATCTTATTATTGCATTGTTGATTTATTTATTTAAAGAACATAAATGGACTAACTTGGCAAGAGAACAAGAAATTAGTTCTATAGGTGATCATTTTGTCAGTTGATCACTGTAACAACAGTATTGTAATAACGAGATGTTCTTTTAAAGCAACATTATTCTTATCTAGGTCAGCTAGATCATCAGTGTCAGAGTTGTTTTCAATTCCTATTTTCTAATGCCATTTGAAGGACCAAAAATTCCTACTCGGGATGCTTTGAGACAACAGATCTTCTACATTCTCCATGAGAGCTGCCCGAGGGCCTCATCCCTCAGCAAGACTTCCTTTAAACCCAGAGAGACAAATAAGAGTGGCATCTTGACAGACGACTTTCTATTAGTGGCAATCTAAATAAAGAGAGTTATATTAGGTGAGGAGGTTTGGAAGGAGGTGGGTGAGGTGAGGATGATTGGAGAAGAGCAAGGTAGGGCAACAGCTCACTTGGGTTTAGGTACCGTCATAAATGCACATTCTCTTCGCTAAAGTATGTTTCATGTGTCACAGCGAACACAGGAGATGGACCCGAGAGCAAGGAGACCACGGCAAAATGACGAGAACCAAGACTTTACTTAACAAGACCACAACATGGCAAGGATACCCACATAAATGTCTGCAATGACCTACGAGGACTTAACACAAAACAGGGACTTGAATACAAAACCAAACAAGACACAGGTGAAAGAAACTACCACAAACGAGCAGACTCAAAACCCTCACACACACTTAACAAGACACAGGTGCAGGCAATTAGACACAGAACCACTAGAACGGGGAAAACCATGAACTAAACATTAACTGGGGCATGGCCGTAGCCATGACATCATGTTTTGGTTTAATGCCATTTGTAACAGTTAGTACAGGTACATTGGAATACTTTGGTTCTGCTCCTCTTGACAGTTTACAAGCGATTATAATAAATAGTCCTAATCCTATATAAACTGCTGTTCTTATAAACATAATAACATGTCAACATAATTTATGTTTATGGAACAATACTGAAGAAGTCATCTAACAACTGAGAATAACCAGAGTTTAGAAAAACAAGAATAACCTAAGTGTAACTGTAAGTCAAGTGACTTCTGCTGGCAGTTGGTTGAAATGGAGTTTGATGGAGTATGTGTGTACTGTATATGTGGCCAAGGTGTTCTGTTATAGCCTGTCACAGGTGATCCTCCCCTACCACACACACAAACACACACCTCCAAAAAGGTGATCCATGTTTCCATTCACACATGGACTCTCCAGGTACTCTCTGAGAACACTGTGTGATTGACCAAGATAATCATTATAGCAAATGTTGCTATGGCCTGATGTGTCATGAGGAAAGTGCCACAGTATTTCCAGATCCTGCATCTGATGGCATTGTGAGATACGGCATGTACCCCTAAAACAGATGTGCTCCAGCACAGCACAGCCCATGGACATGTTCATTTTTTCTTCATCTTCTTCTACCAACTGTGTGACTTTGGTCAAGGTTCTGGAATTGATATGCATTTATCAGTCAGCTGAATGGAGAGACTGTAACATCATACGAGAAATAGGTCTCAGGATTAATGAATAGGCATTGAAATGGTACGCTTCAAAGTATCTCTGAGGAATGAGGGTCAGAAAACTCATTTTCATAGTGAACACAGATAAAAACAGAGTTAATACAGAACAGCTTGTCTCCAGAAAAGCAGGTTGATGAGTACAAAGGCAGATACGGATAACTCAGATCTCTGATCCTTTTTTGTTTCCAATTCTAAAACAACATTGCAATGATCTTGCCCTTTTCCACTGCCATCGTATTTAGCCTCGATGTGTTCCGTGAATTCTCCACAGTAGACCTGTTCCTATTTCATCCATGATTTGCCGTCCTTCTCTCTTCTGGTAACTGTGTTCGAGTTGAGACGTGGGTGTAAACATTAATCTTTAATGAATGCTTTTTAAAAATATAACCTCATCTCTTTAATAGGAACCTCTACAACCTAATTAAATGAGGCTGCGCTGCGAGAACTGTTAACGAAGGATAGGGCTGTGCATTCAGGCAATAAATGACCATGCACCCGCTACGAGGGACACCAGCGATGCCATTTAGCTCACTTAGTATGTAAAGCTTCCACCGTGAATCTAAATTATAGGCCATTTGAGTTGTAATGTTTTTGTGGACGGATGAGAAGGTAAACCTTTTCTTTCAACTCATACATCTTATAATACTGTACGCATTTAGTGGGCTACGGAATAAAAGGACGCAGATTGATTTGCTTTATTGGTCGGAGATAATTAAGCTCCTAATTAGTTATGATGTGATGTTCCCCTGCTTCCCTAGAGAGCGAATACCCGAGAGAAAGACTCGAGAGGGGGAGAGGGAAGGGAGAGGGGGAGAGGGAAGGAGAAACGGAGAAAAACTGAAAGGGGAGAGTAGAATGAGAAGAGGCGTAAAGAGACTGAGTGAGAGACAGGCAAAAAAAAGCAACAGCATGAACGCTAAATGCAAGCAAATCAGCACCTGTCACTTCTGCCACACAATGATGAATTGATGGGTTTGCGCCTGGAACGAGACGATTGATTCATGGCACCGCCTTCCATTGATCCCGGGTGGACGTAGACCAAGATCACCAGCGTGACTTTCCGTGCGAGTCCCAGCTTTATGCTGTGTGTGTGGGGGGTAAGGACGTGTGTGAGGAGGTGGTTATGATGAAGCAGTCTGGACATGTAGTGTTCTCAAAACGTTCTCCTCTAAATTGTTTCCTATCCCTCCAAATCCCTGGGACCAGTGCAAAGGAACGTTAACATTTTGTACTTAAGAGACAGGAGGGGGATGGAGGGCCAGTGGGGGATAACTTGGCAGGATTATTTATGTGTAGGCAAGCACATCAATTATGAATTTGGGGAAATTCATGTAACACTAAAATGACAGAAGTCAAGGGCTTTCTGACTCTTAGGCTACTCTAAAGAGATAGTCATTACTCAGTTCTTATGGTTTTATTTAACCTTTAACCTTTGTCTTTCTGAACATGACTGTCAAAAACGACATCTTCAGTCTGCTAAACTTAGCACCTGATTATCTCCTTTTTGAATCAGGATACTTTTTTGTTGTTGGTTTGGAGCTGCAGACTGCCAGTTTAAATTGACATCAGAATGTGAATCACAAACCATTTAAAAGCGTTGCTCTGCTGATGGGGTTTTGTGTTGAACCTGGAAGACTCCCTTTGGGTTCTAACAGAATACTGAGGTGTCAGTGAGTGAACTGTGTGCTTTATTTCTATAAAGCTACAAATCAAATTTTCAATCTGCCAAGTGGTGTTGCTTGATAGAACAACTCACACCAGGTTTCCTTTTCATATCACCATCCCACTTAACCCTTGTGTTATCTTCGGGTCATTCTGACCCATCAGTCATTGTGACCCACCGTCGTATTGCGACAGATTTACCGCATACAAAGACAAAGTGAAGCATTTTCTTTTAACAGCTAGGCTGTCTCAGACCCCCCACATTGCAAAGGTTAAAAGAAAATTATTTTAATTTGTTTTTGTATTGGGTAAAATTGGGTAAACACAACGATGGTTCGTTATGAACCTTTGGGTCATGTGACCCGAAGGCAGCACGAGGGTTAATGCAATGTCCCTCTGAACCAGAAACAGCATAGACTTTTTCAATGCACATTATGGTTCTGTCCATGTCCAGAAATGAACCAGTCTTTCCAGTGTTGAAATCTACAATCAGAAATCTACACGCAGAATATACTGAGTGTATGCAAAGCCATAGAGCCGTGTTACGAAATATATGTAATTCAGAGTCAGAGAAAAGCGACTGGAACTGCAATGAGTATTTGTTCCGCACTCGATATTAGTCTGAAAATCTATATCCCAGCAATGGTCCATTCCCAGGAGACTGCATCATAAAATGCAGAAAGGATAGGGGCTGGGGTGAGGGAATGAAAGAGGTCCCGGAAAGATCCATATCGAGGCTTTTGCAGACATGACGCAAGATAAGATGATAGCTGGAAAATCCGTGGTTGAATCTCTGAAGGACAGGCAGACGAGATGTGAGAGCTGAATGGCAGAGAGGACTGGGGACTTCAGCAAAGGAAGTCTCTGCTTCTCAGTATGGTTCTGTGGCTTGAGGCAGAATCTTAAAAAGCATATATGACTATTAACCATGTTTGCTGTTCATTTATTCTTCCTTTCAGACTGATAAAAAAAAATTAATGGAAATTATTATTAGAAAATTCTGTATTGTCATTGAATCCTTTGTCATTAGTCAGTTTCTGCTCAAGTAAAATAGCATGCTACTGTGGGACATTCGGTAAAAAAAATAAGAGTAAGAAGTTTGAGTTGAATGAACTTTAACAAACAGAATAAGTAAGAAATGACAGCAATAATAGTTATTTAGATTGCACACAGATTAAATATGCAAATAGGCAAATTACCCTTCAGTACATGAGCCAATGAAAGAAGACAGAAAGGTAAAGATTGGGGAGAGAGAGGCATAGAAAGAAAGATAAAGAAGGAGAACAGGAAGGTGTAGAGAGAAGGTGGGAGAGAGACGGATGACAGTAGAGTATCTGTCTTTCGGTTTACTATTGATCTGTTGATGAAATACAGTGGGTACATATACTGTAGGACTGATTAAAACGTGTCCCACAAAACCCCAGTGATCGCTACCGTCAGTTGGCATTCTCATCAGGGTGACCGACAGCCGTGCCTGCACTTCCTTCACTGTTACAGATACAGAAGGAAAAGAACAGGGAAATGGGCAGAGAGGGTGGCGAGAGGGAAAAGTGGCAAAGAGGGGGAGGTGTGGAGGAGAGACGATTATTAAACTGTGTTTCTCTGCCTCAACGTGACATGAAGTGCTGCTTTGAACCCCCAATGTGAATCCGTGACCATCCGCAAGTTTGTCGTACATTGCTGTTTGTATGCGTGTGTGCTTACTGACACCGTTCACACCATAGGCTAAGATGCGTTTGTTTGCCTGTGTGCGTGAACTTTGTGTCTGTGTGTTTACTTTCAAGCTCGTTTAAACTGCTACAATGTCACAGTTTGATTTGGGTTCAGTCCCACAAGGGTGGCAATGGGTTTTTTCTCCTCAGCTGAAACGACAGCTTCAATGCAGCACGCGTTAGATCAACAGCAGACCAGCGGGAGATACCCAACAGGGGTTAGCCATTCAGGGATACTAACTCTTTCATACAGTACACTGGCACTTTCTACTGACTTACTGTGATTTTAGAAAGCACAATATGGTAATGTTCTCTACAGATCAACAGGAACAAAAAAGAATTGCATGACACATTGAAAATGTTGTTTTTTTGTTGTCAGTGGTGTGTGTGACTGTACGTAAGCAGCCCATGGTGAAACTATTCAAATTATTTTGAAGATCCAGAATTTCTTTTTTCTGTTCTCTTATTTTTGATTGGATTTCTTCCTCTTCTTCACTGCCTCCTCATCCTCACTTCCTTCTCTTCTTCATCACCTCCTCATCCTCAAAACCTCCTCTCTACAGCTCCAAGCTGTGGAGATTCTGATTCCAACTTTAGCTTCCTTGTTCTCTTTGTTCTCTAAAGCCTTCAAACAATTGAATGCATTCGATTAACAAGAAACATAACTAAACTCACGTTCAGGTAATGGTCTAGTCCTGTCGTGCTAGCCTACTTGGGAGCTGCGTTCACACACTCCATTGTGTGGCAACATAATTAACTATGATTTGCAATGATCACAATTAAGTTGGAAACTGTTTGGTCGTTACCATGTAAGCGTGAAAGAACTTAACAAATGAATGTCATTTACTTGTTTACTTATAAGCATGTCTTGCCCTTCCCTTTTTGTGTAAGTACATTTAATACAACTAATAATGCAGATATGCATCTCCATCCCCCCCACCCCTAGATTACCTTTTGTTTACTTTTCCTAACATTTAACTTTTTGTCTAGTGGCCTACCACTGAATCAATTCCCGCATTCAGACGCATACAGATCTGTCTTCGGCAAGCACTGTTGAGACCAGGCATCTCTTCTGAATGTAGACAGTGTTGGATCACCGAAGGAGAACCGTCTGAGCCTCATGATCTGTGGCCTGTCCTAACTGCACTTGCTTCCCCAGACAAAGGATGTCTGCATTGGTTCATAGTGTCCCCAGCAGTTCAGTCATCAATACATACATTTCTTTTGATTGATCCTTGGCTGTGCGTGTGTGTGTTTGTGTGGCTATCAATATATTGATTCATTGTGCAGGGTGGCTCTCAGGAGGCTGAAGGCTGAGTGGAATAGTTGAGCTTGGTCAGCTCGTCAGGTGGTTGTTTATGAACATGGTACAAGGTCAGACAGTAGGACGCTAAGTAAACAGATGGTTTGAGCACTTTTTCAAAATTTGGATCCTGGTGAGAAAAGGCGCACACAATTTGTGACTGTTGAGACCAGTGTGCTCTAACCTGGAGAGTGAATGAACCAATCCACACCGTGGTATTCTCAGTGTGTGTGTGTGTGTGTGTTTGGTTGTTGCAGTGAATCAAATGTAATAATAATTTTTGCAGCATTACCAAACCGATCACCTCTGTTTGACCCATGCTTAAGTCCTTCACAGGTAATGGTAGCTTTCCAAATGCACTTCATGTTGAGAAAGTTTTTTTGTTATTTTCAACTGAAGATAAATTACTATACTGGATGGTTGGCTGAGCTGAGATTTCTGCAGGCTGGTATAGTGACAATTATAAACTGGATTAAGTGGGTGGGTTAGGCTGGGTTCAGTGGGCTAAAGACTTCACTGTGTGTTTGCACTCCCATAAGGATAGTATTTAAAGACTGTGTGTGTGTGTGTGTATTACTGGGAGAGGGTGTATGGTTTAAAATGGCACTTTGCTGTATATTGATTTCAATTGATCCTATGTGTGTACATGTGCATCTTTTGTGTTGGTACTTGTTTTAATGAATCCTCCACTAACAGACTGTAAGGAGGGCCTGTTCATTGACGCCCTTTAGCCACATGCTAATTGGGGCAATATAATTTGTGCTGCTTCATTTAATGGGGATATTACTGCAATCGAGGCCTAATCCTTCTCTAGCCAAAAGACCATGAACCCTGTCAATACACCCAAGACGGAAGCATGTAGAAAACAAGGAGCGAGGGAAAGGCGAGGATAGCTCTTCTTCTCGTCCGGGAGGTGCAGAGTTGTGGACCCAAATGCAAGAAAAATGCAGGCAGGAACTGATATTTACTAACGTACAAAAGCTACAAAATTACAAAAACCAAGGTACTGACCGAAAACTGTCAAAACATCCACAGAAAACATGTAGGGGACAGATACTCACAGAGACAGGGCAACACAGGCAAGCGATCAGACAAAGACTTGATAAGTGAAGCCAATACATATAGAGAAGGCAGGCAGAGACTATTCACAACAGCTGAGCAGTGCCGTATGGTGCCAGCAACTCATTTGTTGTCTTCTGACATCTTAGAATGTTAAAGCTGGAGTCACCAGAAGATTGTATGTGTACTTAAATATGTAGGAAAGGCGACAGCTACGCACTAATCCTCAACATTCTATCCATTCATTTCTATTTCACCACCAAAACTTTCATAAACCATGCAACGGAATACATAAATAAAACAATGACAATGCAATCGGGAGCATGACGCATACGGACACGTGTCATGGGTAAATCAATGGGACGGTTAGGCTAACCATGAGCATATACATGGTCTCATGTATGGGCTGTATGTTATTTTTTTTTACCTTTCAAATTAAAATTCTGTCCTCTGACCTTTATGCTGTGTAGAGACTTTGCTAGTACCACTATGTGTCTGAACTGGTCAATTTAATGTCTAAATGTTTGTTAAACTCGCTCCAATCAGCTGGTTGTAGAATACCTAAAAACACAGAACCTAAACTGATAGTCACATCATTCTAGTGGAGGAAGTGGAAATAACTTTTATCCATCTAATTGTCTATCTCTTTCTAGTGTCTCTCTCTCGCTCTGTAGTCAGCAATACTATTAGTTCACACTGTGAAGGATCTGTCTGTCGTCTTTTACCTGCTTCTGAACCCCAAAAGTGGAACGTGGTCTCCGTTCTTTTTCTCTTTTCCCTGGCATCCCTCTCTCTCTCCACCAGGCTTCTCAGACTCAATAATTGGCCCGTGTGTCAGAGGTCAGTGCTAAAGGGAGCTCGTTAATGAGAAGCAAAATGAAGAGGTTTCTGTCCTCCGTGTGGATGTCTTGACTCTACACCATAGGGACAGACAATCGTAAACACAATGATAGATGCCAGAACATTTACTATTGTGAATAATAATATGTTAACTCATATTTTTATATCTTACATCTTAACAAACGTGGCTTTTAAAATAATGATGAAATCAATGCATTAATAAAACTTCTGCTAATAAGGATAATAAGCTGTTAACAGGGAATGCATTTAATTTGATAAGTGTATCTTATAGACAAAACCGAACAACAATCCTGCCCTTCCCTGGCTAGTAATTCCAGCCATTGGTCCCACAGTCCTCCTATCTTACTCCTCTAATAGCTTTTCTGATAAGTTTTAATGAGGGGAATTAATAAATATTATGAATACAGATAGCATTCATTAGCTCAGCTGCAGTAATGACCTGCCTGTCAGAGGCAAAGACTCTGGCTGTCTTCCTTACTTTCAGCTCCCCATGGGGAACACAAACCAATCACAGCTGTGCTGTACAGGTGGGTAAATAGTATATCAAAGCGTTGGTTACCTCTTTGAAACATTAGTAAAAATCACCTTGTCATTCCAATCACCCACCATATCCTCTTCCAGTAATGAGAGGTGAAACTGGTCTTGGCTAATTATTGCCTCCATTCATGAACGTTTTACAAGAAGGCTTGTCTGTGGTCTTCTGGTAAACTGGCAAGCAAAATCCTATCCTGTTCTGCAGTGGATTCTGCAGGTTATCTACATGAGGAATGAATCTGATGTCATTTATGAGACTTTGAATTGATCTGGTCTAGACCAAGCGATTAGAAAAGTGCTTGGTTATGGTGAATTAATTCTGAATGTCAACATTGAGGTCACGCACACACACAAACACACACTGATTAAATGAATGTGTCCTTTCCTCTAATTTTGAAGCACTTTTTAAAGTTTTAATAATAGAGCTATTGCTGTAAAGATGCGAATAATAGTAGCAACAAAGTCATTTAAAAGTTTTGAGTAATGTATTAGCATTTTTACAATATGTGCCAATATGGTTATGCGTGTTTGTATGAGATTGAGTTTAACCATCTATTCATTTCAAGTTATTTAATTCTGTGTTCATATTGTCCAAAATTACCACTTCGTCATAGTTGATTTATAAATCTCTAAATATACATATATAATCACCTAATGTTGGTTAGATCTTTTCATCAACTTTAGTTCTTGTGAACATTACTAATTTAGAACTTATATTAGCAATTTATGGCTTACAGGCCTCATTAACCTGAGCTATTTTGGCCATAACAAATTTGCAGATTAAACATATTGTGCTATTTATCACATGCATGAGGGGGTCTGGGAGAGGTCAGTCTGATGAATGGGCAAGGACCTGAACTACTAACACTAACTTAGTCTCACCCAAACATTTCTAATGCCTGGTCATATTTGACCAGGAACACCACAGGTCAACAAAAGTGAAATAATACACCTAATTTTATGAAAAATATCCATAAGTATTTTGTTTTCAGACAAAGTCACAGAATCTCAACACAATGAAATTATATGAAGGACACATTTCAAAGTGAAATAATACCTGAATACAACAGAGGGTTAAATAAAAAATTGTTTCAGTTCTTTATGAGACCACCGAGGGAATATTCAGCACCCTGATACAGACTAGAGAAAAAGCAGATTTGATGGTAAGCTGATTAAGTGGAGCATTTCCCTGGAGATTGCAGCACATAGCAAGTACAGTTCAGAGGTGTACATGAAAAAACTAATGTAAAGTCTACATCAAATATTAAGCCTGGAGTCTAGATGAGATTCCAGCCCACAAATCCATATTGCACTGTAGGACACGTTTATTAAGTGTGTTGTTTATAATTGTCTGACAGTAATTGGAGCCTTATAGACTTCTATAAGCCCTTTGCTTTCTGTCTGCACTGGCTTTGAACTGGTGAGATGAAAAGCAAATTGGTTTTCCTGTTTGTAGGCAGCACAGTATGCTGTATAGTTTGCACAGGTTCATTATTTGACTATGATGTGTTTGTCCATTTTTACTTGTGTACATGTACATCATTATCATTATTATTTTATTTATCTGTTTGGCCTTTGTGATTAGACTTTAACAAAAGTGTGGAGAGGCCTTGTCACACATTGGCCCGTGAATGATGGTTTTGGAGAGCCTGACAGACCTGCCCCCACTGCTAAAAAAAAACCTAGAGGAAACACTGGTATCCACACGTCATTACGCATATAATCCAGTATTAAATGGTGCTCACACGGTTCTTCTACCCTCTTTTATTCCCTAACCTTGCGCTCTCTGTTTATCCCATTTCCCCAGTATTTGGTGTCATTATTCAACTTTCTTCCCTAAAATGAAATCCTTTAAGAACAAGGAACAATCTGTTTTCCAAAAGTTTGACTGAGCCTCACTCCCGCCTCTCACATTTATCTCTATGTATTCCTACGCAGGCTGTTGTGTTCCACCTCTCCCTAATTATAGCATATTAGCAAGTTTTTTTGTTACATTTCTTTGTTATTTTATTTTCACTGGAACCATTCACCATCCCATTTACCTTTTTTCCCTGTGACGATCCATTGAGTAGAAAATAAATTCTTTGCAAATCGGTGAATTGCGTGGTCTATTGTGTTGCCACGCCCCCCACTCCCACTCTGTGCATTGTTCAGTCCTTCCTTATCCATGCCGTAGACAAACTTACACCTGTTTGACTGCAAGCAGGAATGTGTTCTTCAATTCTTCTCTAAATTTTAAATTTTAAACGTTGATCCTTTACGTTTTAATTCACTGCAAACCCAAAAGATGCATTTGTGAACCTTTTTATGTATATATATACAGCATATATTATTTTATTTGGTCTATTTGCCAGTCAAAATGTTTTTTTTGCATTTATGTATGTCCTTCACCATAGCATCATGTGAACAGCCACAGGGCTTACCACCTGGGGTAGTGAAAGATCCTGCAGTCCTCCACCCATCAGGCTCCTGCCTCACTGCCAGAAACAAACTCACCCTCACCACTCTTCTTCTTTTCTCTCTTCTCCTTTCCTTTCGTTTCCTGCTTGTTTTCACCTCTCTTCCTCTCCTGTCATTTCTTCTAACCCTTGAAGACGCTCATCAGGAGACTGCCAATGTCAGCTACACCCACCTCAAGGTGAATTTCCCTCTTTCCCCTTTCCCTTCCTCTCATCACACCTTTATCCCCTCCTCTCTCATTTGCTCTCTACTCTTCTCTCTTTCTCCTGACAGAGCTTTGTTGTCCTCCCATGGACAAATTGCCTCTCTGTAAGCAATTCCTTCTCTTCTGATCCTTTTCATTTTTACCTATTGTCTCTCACTCTTGTCTGTCTTTGCCAGTGACTGTGCACCCAGCAGGCCACCTCCCCAATCAGAGAGAACATTGCCCTCCTAGGCTCTACATTTTCCCTTGCCCTCATCGGTCCTCCTGCCCTTCGTGGTGTATACATTCTTCAGACACACTCTCCTCTCCTTTGTTTTGGAGTTGTATTTATGTGTTTCCTTAAACTGTGTCCTGGGCCTCAGTCAGCCGGATGCTCCCTCTGCCTCAGCCAGACGTCCTACTGCGCTGTGGTCCTCACACAGGGTGTGATGGGGACAGTACCTCTGCCAGGAAAATAGGACTTACCTTGAGTATGAAATGTTCTCCAGCTGCCCCAGAACCCGCCTTCACCACTTGCTCCATACCTGCTGTGTACAGCGGGTCTGCCAACTACTCCGGCCTCTTTCCCTCTCTCCATCTCCAGTCTTTCTTTGTCTAGTTGTCCCTTTGCTTTCTTGTCTTTCTCTTTATCCATTCTAAATTCTGTCTTATGTTATCTCCCTCCCTCCCCTCTATTATGTCTCTATAATGCCGGTCCCAGCAGCTGTCAGTACTACCCATTCAATTACATGTTAACAATGGTTCTGCTCTCTCAACTGAAGACTGTCAAGTAGGCCTGTTAATGCACGTGGTATTTATTGCTACAGTATAAACGGTTAAACTGTCCACTAAGCCTTGGTCAACTAGCATTTGAAATTATTTTTATGATGTTATTTGTGTCAGATGAATATCTGTGAATGTTTGTGGATAGCCTTTTGGCTGACGTTATGGCAACATGGTTTAATTTTGCACAGCCATAGCAAATCATGTGTAGATAATTTGATAAAGCAATTAAGTTTTGCTTCCTTTTTTTTTGTAAAATGAGATTCTGTCAGTCTAGCTTCAAGACTAAATACAATGTCTACAACGTCTACAACATAAGAAAAAACTAAAATATTCTATTTTAAATACATATATTACTAAGTATTCTTAGGGGTAGAGAGAGTGTATACAAATACATTAAGGTTGATTATTTGACACTTGGGGACATACTGACACTACAGTCATAGTGTACATATACATACTATACCTTATGCATGGGTTGTAGAAGTGGGGTTTCCTAACTGGTGAGTGTGTGCACGTCCATGTGAGGTTGTTGGGGGTTCAGCAAGTGTACTATGCCTCCCAGCCCCTCCCCACCCCCTTCTTATCTCAATTTATAAATTAAACATCATATTGTTGTGAACTACATGAACAAATACCTGGGGACTAATTCACCCACTCGACTTGCTGGGAACTATTGAATTATAACTCAAGGCAGATGTGATACTGTGTTTGTGTGCATGCCCATGGCTGTACTTGTGTGTGTGTGTGTGTGTGTGCGTGCGTGTGTGAGAGAGAGAGAGAGACAGCGAGAGAGAAAAGAGAAAGAAAAGAGAAAGAGAAGAGTGATTAGATCACTACATCGTTCTCCATTTACACTCGGTTAGCTGGATCATGCCTTCTGGTGTTCATCTGTCTGATGTAATGTCTTTCCATTTGCCCTTGCCATAAACCCATGAAACCTCCATGTGGCCCCAACCCATAATTCCTTCACCTCACATAGACCCAGAGCTGTGACAATACTGCGACTCTGCATGCAGAAGAGTCACGATGAACATCAATGAGTGAGCAGATGCTATAATCCACTGTAGCGCTGACTAGGCTGTTCGTTCTATCTAACTGTAACTTTGACAGTTTTGACACTGTATATTTTTGTTTGGTTGTTATGTTGTGTGTGTGGTGTGTCTCTACCTGGCCCATATTTTGAAACCACAGAGGCTTTTAGGTAGGCTACTGTCTAAACGCTACAGTGTGGGCAAAATATAAAGAATGAACAGTTATATTGGTTCTGTTCTTTCTTGGTCTTTTTTTTCTTAGTCTCTTCTTTCCTCTTATTGTGCACCTTTTATTGATCTAGCTTAGTTTAGTCTAGCTTAGTTTTTCTAGGTTACATTCTGGGTTCTCCATTTTCTATGTTCAGTGTGGTTCTTCATTTTGGTTGATGATTTTCCTCTGCTGCTTGTGAAAGCACCTTATTCATCCAGTTCAGTTTCAAATGTTCTTTTTGAGGTATTGTTGTGTCCACACAACATACTAAGCCTTCTTTTATGAGTAATTTGGATTTAATTTAATTTAGATTTATGTGTTTTGACCTTGTAGACATTTTTTGACCAACCAAGTATCTTTTACATGTTTTTGCCTGTACCTTTGCTCTGGGTTTTTGTACACATCAGACTTGCTATTCAGTCTGATGGACTCTGATTTTGCCTTGACCTTTTGTACCTTTGCCTTGGATTTTTCTGCTACTTAAAAATGATGGGCACTGAGTAAGGCCTACCTGTGTTGTGATATGTGAGGCATGTTTATTGTTTATACGATTGGAAATGGATGTATGACAAACCGCTGTCTTCCAACAGAGGCTGATGATACTAGCTCGCCCTGTTGGTTGGTCCACATAAGGTCCACTAAGTCATTTCAGTTATAGCAAATTAGCGCTTGTTTGTATCTATTACAGATAAATAATTTGTTTGGCGTGACAAGAAAGGTCAAATGTGATCCTAACACAAATTCACAAAGCCCCTTTGGTGACCAAGACCCCAGGATATTGCTTGCAATATGCCCAATGGTAAAACTGTCTATTGAGCTGCTCGTCAAAGCTAATAAAACTGTCTGTGGGCCTATCCAATTCCACATCTATTTTTAACAATATTTATCATGAACCACATTTCACATTTAATACACTATTCCACCTTGACCTTCCTGTACCTTTGCATACTGCATTTGCACCAAATCAAATGACATAGCAATTTAAGGTACCATCAGAGACAGGCAGCCATGAAGCTTGTTGCCATGAAGCTGGTTCAAAGTGGATTTGAGAAGAAAAAGAAGAAGCCTGGTTTAAGGAAAGTTTGCCTAAACTGAGAACATTCTTTAAGTAAAATTCAAGAGGCTCCACCAAGGAGGAGCAACAAGCACTAGCTATGAATGTGGTCAGCAAAATCTTGAAGTCTGATGTCAAAATCTTTGACATCACTTTGCCTCGGCCCTAAACAATCACCATAACCCCTGTTCGTACCTCTGGTATGTACTGTACACAAAATGTTGGTAACACTTTAGATCCAGGAGTTTGTAATACTCATTAGTTATTAGGTAATAAGGCCTTTATAAGACACATATTAACATGTGCAATATGAGGTCTTGAGGGTTGTGCAACATGTCAGTATGTATGTGGTCAAGAGGGTTGTGCAATATGTCGCCACTGCACTGTGAAGATGTTGATCGATGACTTAATCTTGCAGGACAGAATAGAACACATTTCCCTAAGGGGACAGTAAAGAAATGTCTTGTCTTATGAACATGAGTTAAGTGTTATAAAAGGTTAGTGTTATCATAAGATGAGAGAAGGGTTAGTTAATTGGTAATAAGACTTACCAACTTACTAAGGCCATATTACCTATCAAATAGCGTTTTTTACAAGCACCTGTTTCTAAAGTGTTACCAACAAATTTTCTATAGGCTATTGGTTTCATACCCCAAAATTTTGTTGAAGTGAAGATTTCAGTCGATAACAGTTGTGAAATAAATAGATCAATGTTACAAGGCAAGGCAAGTTTGTTTGTATAGCACATTTCAACAAGGCAATTCAAAGTGCTTCACATAAAACCATTAAAAGCATCAAAACATAATGCAAAAGAAAACAAGATTTAAAAACAATTAAGAACATAATAAATAAACATTAAAACCAGTCAAAAAGTAAGAAATAAAGTAAAAGTTGCAGTGCAGTTTAACCCTGTGTTATCTTCGGGTCATTCTGACCCATCAGTCGTTGTGACCCACCGTTGTATTGCGACAACTTTACCGCATACAAAACAAAGTAAAGCATTTTCTTTTAACCGTTGGGCTGTTTCAGACCCCCCACATTGCGAAGGTTAAAACAAAATTATTTTTATTTGTTTTTGTATTGGGTAAAATTGGGTAAACACAACGATGGTTCGTTATGAACCTTTGGGTCATGTGACTCGAAGGCAACACAAGGGTTAAGAAATAAAATGCAGGAGTGAGATGCAGAAATTGATATCCTTGAATCTGGTTCAATTAAAGGCAACAGCAAATAGTAAAGTCTTCAATTTGGATTTTAAAAAGCTGAGGGTCTCAGCAGACCTGCAGCTTTCAGGGACCTTGTTCCAGATATGTGGAGCAGAAAAACTGAACGATGCTTCTCCATGTTTAGTTCTGACTCTTGGAACACAAAGTAGACCAGTCCCAGGTGACCTGAGGGGTCGGGATGGTTCATAAAGTAGCAGCAGATCACAAATGTATTTAGGTACTAAACCAGGGATCCCCAAACTTTTTTCTGCGAGGGCCAGATCATTCTTACTTTCTTTAATGTGGGGCCAGGTCGGTCTGTATCAGAAAATTACATGGGCCGGAGTGACTACCAGTATTATTGTGGAAATGTTATTATGATTTTAAATGTATTTATTATGCTGGATTAGTTTAGAATTTTGTTATGCACCGTACATCAGTACATATCAAGGGATATATATCCTATTAAAAGAGCATTATGAATATTGATGAAGAAAATCAAAGTACTAAGTCCTTGGGTTAATTTCTCTAAGTTTGAAACAGCACAAAAACTTCCAGAGTTTGATGAAAAGTTTTTAATCAGAATCCAATACAAACAATTCCTTGAATTCCTTTCAAACGTGAGCCCGATTCTGCAGAATCAGACTGAGAAATCTCTTCCGGACATACTCTTTTATATCAAAACCTTATCAGTTCTGTAAATTTGCTATTGGTACAATATTGTTTATCACAAATGCATAATTCATTTTACACTATTGGTCTCTCTCTAAAGGCTTCAGATTACAGGTGCATAGAGAAATCATCTATTTTTTGTAGACCCGCTCTGACCTTGACGGCCAGTCACACTGGGCTCCGGGCCGTGGGTTGTAAAATCGCCTCATTACTGCTGGGTTTTGTAGTTTTTCTATGGTAGAAGCCTGATAACATAGCCTTCTCTCACATCCAGCCCCAATCATCCAGATTAACACTTTTGGGCTTAATTTTCCTTCTATATTTTAGGGGAAATACTAAACAGTCAATGGCTTTGCATCAGGCATTTCAGTAGTGTAACATATAAAGGTATAAACATATAAAAGTGATTAAAAGGCATATTTCAATCATATAATCCATACTCATTCTTCATCTTTCATAATTACAACAGTGTGATATTATTCCACTTCAATATCCTAATGACCTTTTTTCATATTCATTGCTATTGAAATCAAAATATTTACTTACTTATGCATATTAATCAGTGTAAACTTTTTTTTTTTATTGTAAAAAGTCTGGCATTATTCAGATGGCCGGTCCAAATGCGTTGGCAGGCCGTATTCGGCCCGCAAGCCGTAGTTTGGGGACCCCTGCCCTAAACCATTCAGTGCTTTATAAACCAGCAGCAGGATTTTAAAGTCAATTCTTTGTTGGACAGGAAGCCAATGCAAAGACCTCAGAACTGGAGTGAGGTAAATCCACTTATTTAGTCTTCGTGAGGACTCAGACTGCAGTGCTCTGAAACAGCTGCAGCTTTCTGATTGACTTTTTACAGAGACCTGTGAACACACTGTTACAGTAGTCGAGTCTACTGATGATAAATGCATGGACAAGTTTCTCCAAATCCTGTTGAGACATAAGTCCTCTAACCCTTGATACATTCTTCAGGTGACATTAGGCTGATTTTGTAATTGTCTTGATATGGCTGTTCAGGTTGAGGTCTGAATCCATAATTACAGTACTCTACTGCAGCATTCCGCAAATGTACTGAGAGCATCTAAAAAAAATTTGTGTTGTAATTATCCAGATAAAAAATGACCACTTTAATCCATTTAATCCATTACTCCATTAATTAAAGATCACTTTTAATAAAAGCGTCTGCTAAATCAATAAATATAAATATAGCATAAAGAGGCCTACAAGACCTCACAACTATTTCTCAAAAGGATGATTACTCAATCTGTATGACATAAAATGGGTTTGCAGTTCTATAAAGACAATTGTATTGGCACCGTTCCCGCAGTCAACATAATTTTGCATGAATTGCTTAAAATTGTTTTATTGACATGGTTGGGATTGTGTGGGTGACTTAATAAACTGATTTACTGAGCTAGCACTAGTGTCGTCTCAGTTGTAAAGACTGTAGGGGGTTTTATGATGGAGGGAGTATGACTCAAGCTTCACCTTAACTACTCTTTTGCTGGCCTAAGGGCACAGAAAGCAGCACTTAGCAGTAAAACACTTCTTGTGATACCTGGATACCGTCTCTTCCCTGCATGTTGTATTTGAAGTGTTACACCACTGTCTGGCAAGAGAATAGTGCTGTCTTACTGTATGCATTATACTGGTAAGATACAGAGATATTTTTGTTATTGTTTACCGTGCCTGGTAACTGAGATTTGGTTACCTTGCTCTGTGGCTGTGGACCACTGAAACGATACTCTTCTAATCCTTGATCTTCTGATGTATATTATCTACCCACTATTTGTATGTTGCTTTGGAAGACAAGCATCTGCTAAACTAATAAAATGTGATTGAATATGATTGAATGCAAAGCAAGAATGGTCAGTTGAAGTGAAGTTAAATGAACACAGTGTTTGATAACATTGAAAAAGAATTCCGTCAATTACAATGGTCTAAATGACTGTTTATACCCAACCATCAACTAACTTTTCAGACCACATCTGACCCTTACTTATATGCATGGCTACCAACACAACAGAAAGCCACATAATGATGTGTAAGAAACGTCAAGTATAACTTTATCCAGAAGCTCAAGACTTTAGCACATAAAAGGTGGGGGCAGGGTGTAGCCTAGCCTACATGGCTTAGCTTCACTGATGTACTATCCCATTCACTATGGAGCATTATCATTACATAATTGACCTTTCGCGTAAACTGTGGCAGCAGCTTGCTTCAACGTTCTTGTGTCTTCACAGTTGCTTCAAAACAGCACACACACAGACACACTAATCAAACAATGAGGCCAATGTATTGCTATAATTACTCATCACTCATGTTACAATGCCAGGGATGAATAAAACTCAGTCATAGTCACTGATTGCTCATGTTGTTGAGAATGTCATTATTATAATAATATCTCTCGCATAAATTACAGCAGATGATCTCCAGCCTGTTTGTGTGCGTGCGTGTGTGTGCACGTGTGTGTGTGTGCACGTGTGTGTGCACACAGTTAGAATAGTAAAAATGTTGTTTGAATCTCTGTACTGTTATGTGCTCTGATTTCCCCTCAGATTACTTTGCATGATTATCGGATGAAGTATTGCTATCTCAAATGAATAGACTTTCTGACAAACAATTGCACGCTGATGTGCCTGATGGATAACACTACTTGGATAATCATATCAGGAGGTCTTTTGCGTGCTGATTTTTTTCAAAACATAATACAGCTGTACATAGAAAGTACAGCATAAGATCAAGAACCAGAAGTGAATAGTTGTAGCAACATTTTGGTGGTCAGTCAAGGAACGGTCTTATTTACTGGCCACATCAAGTCAACATTTTTTTTAACAAAAGTTATTTGTCACATGCACCAAAGCATAGAGTCATCAGGACTGTGAAATTCGTATGACCTGGCAAGCTACAACTACGCAGTAGCATCAGAGAGAAATAAATAATATATATAGCAAAAATACATATATGGCATACACAATAGGGTATGTACAGTATATGCAATATACAAATATCAAAAGAATGGAAGCAAACTAACACAAGTAATACTAGAAAGGGTACAACTTGGGTGTGTGCTTGTGGCTGCCCCAGGGGACATTTGTTTTACTCTATCCCCTCCAAACTTACTGTTTGAACTACTATCAAATGTCCATATATTTGGAGAAAGACAAGAGTTTTCATGGGTGTATTTAAATTTTACAACTGATTTTCGAATTATAATATATGTGAGATAACAATAGTGTGCCTTGCAAGCACACCAATTATGCACAGACTGTACTGCATGCATATTTACAATTAGTGTTTCTTTTTTGCCGAGTGCAAAATTATTACTCAATGGCAGCAAATATTTAAGAGATGTAAGTCAGGAGGAAGGAATGTTTATATACCAAGGTCAGTCGATACTAATCTACAGGAAATGTTCTGATGAGCAGACACTGTAAGGAAGAATGGTAAGACAGTTTACTGTAACTCTGATTTTGCCCTTTATTAACTTTGAATGGCAGAAATAGAAGGGATAAGTGACACAAAGGTTAGACTTGTAGGTTAGTCAGACATGAGCAGACAGCAGAAGCACACTACATAAGTAGATGTGTGTGTGTGTGTGTGTGTAAGAGAGAGGGAATTAGATGCTGAAGGCCTCAATCGAGTAAACATAGACAAAACAGAGTCGAAAGAAAAAGACACTTGAAAATACATGAGCAGTACATGTTCATTTGAAACAGTCAATATTTCCACTTACACAGCTTGAGTGCATGAGAAATATGCGCTGTTTCAAATGAACATGTACAGTTTGTCCTATGGTGTCTCACATTCCCCCTACACACAACGGAAGCCTCTGTCCATTCCACGGCACACATACACACACACACACACACAAATCACAGGGCTACTCCCTCACTCACAGACACGCAGATACAGATACACATATGCACCCATCTGGACACACACAATTGTAATATACTGTCGACCCATGTCTCACACTAAGTCATATCACACTGGGGCTATATCTGAAATAATTCCTTCTTCAGAGATTAAGCCATTGAGACTCTTTTGTATCGCTGGACTAATTATAGTTTCCAACCAAGTCCCAAGGGTTTAGAGATCATTGATAATACGATTTAATGGCAGATATGCTATTCACTAAAAACTTCAGGGTGATAAAATCCTTCTTTGCCAATGTACAGTCCACAGCACAAAACAGTTGATGTTACCATATCAGATTGTTAATACTACAGTAGCAATGAAAGTGATTTGAGGATGTGACCACAGTGATTTCCACATTGATTAATATTCATTTGACTACTGTGTATAGTATGTAGCTGTCAGGCAGGCTTATCAGGCAGGCTCCTTCATTGTCTGTTTTTAAATCCAAACTTAAAACACACTTATATGCACTAGCGTTTCCCATTACCTCTTGAGTTGTGATGTTACTTATTTTACTGTTATTAGATTTTGTTTTTACTCTGTATTTTATGGTGTCTTTTTTATTATATATATATATATTTTATGTTGTGCTTTTGTTCGGCACCTCGGTCAGCCTTGCTGTGTTAGAGTGTGCTTTATAAATAAAATGTACTTACTTACCTACTTACTTACTTATTTACTGTCAAACTAAATAATAACATAATACTAATAAAGATATTGCTGTAATTACACCTGACACCAAGTAAGTAAGTAAGTAAGTAAGTAAGACTTTATTTATATAGCACATTTCATACAAGAATTGTAGCTCAAGGTGCTTTACATAAAATCAATAAAAACAATAATACAAGTGATAAACAATTCAAACAAAAATAAAAATCCCAATAAGATCTCTGTTCAAGAGAGAAAACAACTTTAAAAAGTAGGAAAACCCTTTTGAGATAAAATTACTTAAATGCTTCGGTAAAAAGGTAGGTTTTAAGCTGTCTTTTAAAAATGTCTAGAGTGTTTGCTTCCCTAATATTTATGGGTAATTTGTTCCATAGTTTGTTCCACACCAAGGGCTGTGACATCCAAGAGCAGGGTTTGTTTTAGGACAATTAAGGTACAGGCAAGAGTTCATACATGGGGAGACCGGGCAATGAAAGAAATCCTGAAATCATAGTTGAGTGAACAAACTATAGGTTGAAACACAGTAACACAAAACAATATTTTCCATGAACAGAAAGAACAAGGGGTATAGCAAGTATGGACATGCTAATAACAAGCAGGTGTGAACAGGACTCCTTACAAGACAAGCATAAGTAAAAGTAATCAAACAGAGTAGTCTACTAAGTCTCTGGGGAGATGGAGCACTGCAACCCGGGAGGCCGACTAGCGGACGTTGGAATAACCTTACCTCCCCACCGCACCCTTCCAGAGGGGTCCGGAACACCTGTAGGAACCCAGGACTGCTCCCCCTTCACTGGCAGCACACATCTAGTCCGCCAGGTTATGGAGGGGACCCCGCTGGCGGTGAGCAGAGAAGGGGCCCTGGATGCGCGGGGCCGCCCTCCCTTCAGGTGCAGAGGGGGAGGAGGAGATGCAGGACCAGGCGCCAGATTAGACGCACTTCCAAATGGACCCTGCACTGCAGGCTTTAACGGGATGACAGGGAACAAAGGATTCCCTGTCCAGGATGGTGGATGACAGAAGTAATGTGGTTGACAATGGGAAGAGGGTCAATTGGTCGTGGACTTTTTGGAGGCCCAGGGTTGACGTCCCTGCAGAAGACCGTTGTCAGTCTGGACCTTTTGGCAGTGAACCCACCCTCTGGAGCCTAACATGGGCTACCATCTAGACCTCTTCACTGCACCGGAAACCAATTGTAAGACTGCCGGCACTTAATTCAGTAGTCTCCCCTGTCCACCGAAACAACAGGGGCTGGAATCCCCCTGACGGAGTTGGTAAGGGAGTTCTGGGCTTATTCTGCCCAGGAGAGAAGCCGGCTCCATTTACTTTGGGTCAGGCTACAGGATGAGTGGAGAAACCTGTCTATCTCCTGTTTCAACTTTTCCTTCTGTCCTTTCGGGATGGTAGCCTGAAAACAGAGTGACAGGGATGTTATGTATACACAAGGTGAACTGGGGGCCTAGTCCGACACTGTCCTTTTCTTCTCTGGTCTCTTGTGCTAGATTAAGTCTGAAGTAATTCACTTTCGATGTAATTCACTTTCATTGTAATCCGCTCTCAATTCTGTCATTTTAAACATATACTATCTTAATCTTCTGTCCGTTTTGTCCATTTAAACGGAACAGAAGGCATCTGCTTGCCTAAAGACAGGGATTTTGATCATGTAAGACACTGTGTTCCTTTTCTTTTCTTCATTTTGTATGAGAAAATAGATTTGGTTTTACCTCATATTCTTGTGAAAATCAATCTCCTCATTTTAAAGTTTTAGTTATTTTCTTGACTTATTTATTTTGTGTGTGTATGTAGACATGGCTTTTCTTGCTTTGAGGCGGAAGATCAAATCCTTTTGATTGCTGGAGAATGTTAATTCTTTGCTCATCTACAGCACACCCACTCCCTGGCTGTGTGATGTATGGTGAGGGATTACCAAACCTCCCACTGTGCGACACGGAGGAGAGCGCTAATTGTACACAAAATCACCTTTGAGCTCTTAGCCTGTTCAATTTGTGGGCGTACAAGTCCTCTCACTGATTACACTCTCTCTGGAACAATCAATCACACGCTTTTCTGTCTCAGGAAAGGAGGGCGGGAGGGAGTCGTTTTGTCTACAACCCTTGCGGGGGAAAACAAGACAACTTTAAAAATGTGAATTAAATGACAGTCATCTGGCTTCGATGGTAAGACAGAGGCGGACTTGTCAGTTTGGGGAAATTAAAGAGAGGAACGCAAAGCTTAAAACATCAAAAGTGGGTTCTTTTAAAAAGTTTGAAACATTTGAAGTTCAACAAAAACATGATAATGAAGCATCATTATCAGCTTCTCAATGTTGTAAAACAGTATATTTCTCACACACACGCGCAACTAAGGTTAACAGTATTTGACTGTTTCAAGTTTTTTATTGTCAAGTGCTCAGAACAACACAAGGTCAGACTGGGCACTGAAATTCTTGGGATAAGACAACGCAAAGCAACCTGGCAAAACATAACATATAAGTACTAAGAACATAGATTACATCTATGATAAGTTAAAATAAAATACAATAATAATAAACCTCTTAATATTCAAAATAGTATGCAATATACATACTAGACCTCTAATACACATAATGACCTATACTAACCTTATAGACCTATACTACCCTAAGACAAGACCTATACTAACCTAAGACAAGACCTATACTAACCCTAAGACAAGTGGGGTACAGTTGGTGCAATAGTGCAATATTGAGCTTAAAGTGTCATTGTGTAAAGTGACTAGTGAGAAATGTATCAATGTAAAGTGACTAGTGAGAAATGTATCAATGCCATATCAATGTCCATTCAGAAGCCTGATGACCCTTGGATAGAAAGTATTGTCCAGTCTGCTAGTGCGAGACCGAATGCTACAGTATCGCCTGCCAAAAGGCAACAGGGTAAAAAGACTGAAGGATGGTGGTAACAGTCTCTTAGAATCCTGCCCGCTTTCCTGAGGCATTGTGTGTGGTTGGTGTCCTGTAGGGCTGCGAGCTTCCTGCCAATGATGAACTCAGCAGACCGGACCGCACTTCGTACCTTGCGGTCCCTGTCTGTGCAGCTCCCATACCACACGTGATGCAACCAATCAGTATGCTCTCTATTGTGCATCTGTAGAAGTTAATGAGGATGACTAAGTCCATGCCAAACTTCTTCAGTCTCCTCAGGAAAAAGAGGCGTTTCCGGGCCGCTTTAACCACCGTGTGAGCAGACCAGGTGTGGATCAGAAGTGGAAAAGGTCAGCTGACCTTTTCCACTTCTGATTCGTTGATGTGAAGGGGTGCAGGCCCCCCTCCTGTCCATAGTCCATAATCATATCCTTGGTCTTACTGACGTTGAGAGAGAGAGAATATTGTCCTGACACCATGCTGTCAGGGTATCAACCTCCTCTCTGTAGGCTGACTGTACATAAACATCATGGGGCCAAGTCAAATTTGGGGAAGAAATTGGTAGTTACTGCTTCAAGAAGAAAAGGTAACGTGCACACAACACTGTTACTGTATTTGTTCGTTTCATTTTGAGCAGTTGATTCATATAACAGGGAGTTACAGTGTAACGTGGACATAAAGAGCAGAAAACACACACACTACATACAATCTTATAGGCCGATTTATACTACTCCGTTTTCACGGACACAGGGAACGCCCTCTCCGACGTGGAACGCCCTCTCCGAGCCCCTCAGAGAGCTCTACGTGCACCTCCTGATTTTCCTGACTATCCGTCCGTCCGTCATTTTACGGATACCCCTTGGCTGTGATTGGTCCGTATTAAAAAACGCTTGCGTCAGGGGCGGGGTTGCCGTGACCAACAAGACGAAGAAAATCCTTTTACCGCCATTGCTGTAAGTTTTTACAATTCATATTTCAGTTAAACAGTACATTGTAAATCAGCATCTGAATTTTATCTGACGAGAAATGGGCAGTGTAGTTGCTGAAAATGTGCTTATTTTATTGATGAAACAGCTCATTTGTAAATTTGCTCAGACTTTTTGATAACCTAGCTAGCATCGCAGTGCAGCGCCACCTACTCTTCTGGCGATGAATTGTTTTCAGCACCCACAGCCTTCGAGTACTATAAATTCAACGAATCTGTCCGTCCGTCTGTCTGTCCGTAACGGAGTCGGGGTAGTATAATTCAGCTTTTACACAACAGCCACAGATGCAAACAAATACTTTAGACACATGGAACCTAATCATTGTGTATCAGCCAGATCCAGTCTTTTTACTGGAACACTCCTGGCCGGCTACAAAGTCATCAGTCTGTTCAACCTGATTGATCCAAAGTAATCAGTGAAGAGGAGAGAAAGAGAAAATAAGAGAGTGAGGGTCAGAATAAGAGGATGAGAGCCAAAGTACAGAAAGACAGAACAAATGCAGGAGGCAGGTAGATGAAGTGAGTGAGTGGAGCTACCCAGTCCTGTATTGACTTCTGGAGCTGTGGTACATCAATACACTGATGAGAACAACTAAGGCCTGTGTTTCCCCAAATTATGTGTCAGGAAATGCAGATGAGCCAAGGAGAGTCATCTGATGGTCAGGCGTGGAAAAGAACACACCAAGATGTTTAAGTAGAAGAGAAAGATACGGGACGTGAACCCCTTCCAGAAGAAGCCTCCGCAAGAGGCTTCACAGAGCAGACGCTCGCTGACATCATCTGATACATGCAAAAGAAAGCAAAAGCGTTCACTTGAAAACTCACGCAAAGCCACAGACACATGCATACAAAAACCACATATACATGCACACACATGCAAAAATAGAGCATCATATACCATGCAGCATTTGTGCATGCATGCGTGTGTGTGTATATCAGAGGAGCCAGTGATATTGTTCCCTAGAGGCTTACTAGAAAAAATGTGTGGGGTTGATAACCTTAACCCATGACAGTCAGTGGGCTGGTTTGTAACAAGATCTGAACATAGATACGGAGCAAAAGAAGACACACATCTAAATGAAATGATTTGCACACGTAGATGTTAATACGAACTCTTATACTACTGTGCCCACAGGTTGTGGATTTTCAAGCGTGTTAGGGGGTTAGATCATTTGTGATTATCTATGCTATAATACATAACCACTCGTGCTTTATCTCAAATTGATGGGAGAGAGATCATTTGTAAGTATAGAAAATCAAAGAGGTTGTGAGTAACTACCCTGAGGAACCACAACCATGAAGCTCCTTACTCTCGGAAAGCTACCAATCATGAACACTCTCTACCTTCTCCTGGACAAGTAACTCTCCATCCAGGACATGACATTAAAACCATATAATTGTCGTTTTCCAAGCAACAAACAATGATCAATAACTAAATAATAAATCAGAATCAGCGCTAAAATACAACATCCCCACCCCCCACCGACCTCCTGTCATCCATGCTCTTCATCATTAGTCATTTGTGCTAAGGCTGTGCCTGCAGAAATCCCTTCTCTACATGTGTGCTGGTAGCTCATAATCAAACTGTCACCTAAAAAATTATCATGGATTCAAACATACATAGTTTTCTCTAATAATTTACTCAGTTCTAGGGGAATACTAATTTGACCTGTGTGTGTGTGTGTGATGGAGTTGAGGTTGATGAATCTGACTGCACATGAGCAAGACAGTGAGAAGCACTTCTCCTGAGTAGAAAAGGGGCACAGACACACACCACAAGCCACAGACCCATCTTTAGAACTTCCACCATCCCACAACCAGCATGATCACCTGCACTTTGGCTCAACCCAGTGGGTTTCTCTCGAGCCACTCTATTCTCTTGTTTACACGCGTCATGGATAGACAATGAGGAAAACATTGAGAACAAGAGAGACAGAGAGAAAGAGGAGAAAAGAAACAAAGAGAACGAATGATGCGCGGGAATACGCTATGCTTGAATGTGTGTTTCTCTGTCAGATATAAATGAGCACGTTTACTTGCCTGTGACTTTTCCATGGACAGTGGAGGCAGTATGTGTACAGTACATCTGCTTCACAACACTGAAACGTATAGCCAGATGGAGATAGTGACATCTGCCCCATTCTCTGGAGAGACACAGTTTTCAGTTCATTGAACAAGTCACTGGCCCCTTCCCATTCTTGCCCCCCCTGGGTGATAGCTTGGACTCTGATTAAGAAGCTTCCATGATCTCACAGGATTAATTTGGTGCTCAATTTAGTTTAAGTGGACATTAAGTACATTTACAGCTTTGGATACATACAGTTAGGTCCATAAATATTTGGACATTGACACAATTTTCATCATTTTGGCTCTGTATACCACCACAATGGATTTGAAATGAAACAATCAAGATGTGCTTTAAGTGCAGACTTTCAGCTTTAATTTCAGGGTATTTACATCCAAATCAGGTGAACCGTGTAGGAATTACAATACATTTTATATGTGGCCCCCCCCTTTTTAAGGGACCAAAAGTAATTGGACAATTGGCTGCTCAGCTGTTCCATGGCCAGGTGTATGTTATTCCCTCATGGGAGTTCGTTATTTCATTGACAAGGAGCAGATAAAAGGTCTAGAGTTCATTTCAAGTATGGTATTTGTGTTTGGAATCTGTTGCTGTCAACTCTCAATATGAAGTCCAAAGAGCTGTCACCATCAGTGAAGCAAGCCATCGTTAGGCTGAAAAATCAAAACAAACCTATCAGAGAGATAGCAAAAACATTAGGTGTGGCCAAATCAACTGTTTGGTACATTCTTAAAAAGAAAGAACGCACTGGTGAGCTCAGCAACACCAAAAGACCCGGAAGACCACGGAAAACAACTGTGGTGGATGACAGAAGAATTCTTTCCCTGGTGAAGAAAAACCCCTTCACAACAGTTGGCCAGATCTAGAACACTCTCCAGGAGGTAGGCGTATCTGTGGCAAAGTCAAAAATTAAGAGAAGACTTCACCAGAGTAAATACAGAGGGTTCACCACAAGATGTAAACCATTGGTGAGTCTCAAAAACAGGAAGACCAGATTAGAGTTTGCCAAAAAACATCTAAAAGAGCCTGTACAGTTCTGGAACAACATCCTATGGACAGATGAGACCAAGATCAACTTGTACCAGAATGATGGGAAGAGAAGAGTATGGAGAAGGGAAGGAACTGCTCATGATCCAAAGCATACCACCTCATCAGTGAAGCATGGTGGAGGTAGTGTTATGGCGTGGGCATATATGGCTGCCAATGGAACTGGTTCCCTTGTATTTATCGATGATGTGACTGCTGACAAAAGCAGTAGGATGAATTCTGAAGTGTTTCGGGCAATATTATCTGCTCAGATTCAGCCAAATGCTTCAGAACTCATAGGACGGCGCTTCACAGTGCAGATGGACAATGACCCGAAGCATACTGCGAAAGCAACCAAAGAGTTTTTTAAGGCAAAGAAGTGGAATGTTCTGCAATGGCCAAGTCAATCACCTGACCTAAATCCAATTGAGCATGCATTTCACTTGCTAAAGACAAAACTGAAGGGAAAATGCCCCAAGAACAAGCAGGAACTGAAGACAGTTGCAGTAGAGGCCTGGCAGAGCATCACCAGGGACGAAACCCAGCGTCTGGTGATGTCTATGGGTTCCAGACTTCAGGCTGTCATTGACTGCAAAGGATTTGCAACCAAGTATTAAAAGTGACAATTAGATGATTATTAATTATGATTATGTTAGTTTGTCCAATTATTTTTGGTCCCTTAAAAAGGGGGGGGCCACATATAAAATGTGTTGTAATTCCTACACCGTTCACCTGATTTGGATGTAAATACCCTGAAATTAAAGCTGAAAGTCTGCACTTAAAGCACATCTTGATTGTTTGATTTCAAATCCATTGTGGTGGTATACAGAGCCAAAATGATGAAAATTGTGTCAATGTCCAAATATTTATGGACCTAACTGTAGGTTATCAAATATGTGTAGGGTCATTTAATTTGTGAGAATCACATTGTTTAAATAGTTTACCTTGGGGGTGGGTAGGGGGGTTGGTAAACCTTGGTTGACCCCAACCCCTCATAATGGGCTGTGAACAGTTGTTTTCAAGCAGCCCTAGATATATCTTGCAGGCATACTGGTAATGGGTGTGCAGTTCTTCACATACTGAGGCTATGTGGATACGTTTTGAAAGGTTGTGTACCATTGAGAACTGTGAGTTTGTGTGTGTTTGTCCATGTTGGTGTGTGTTCACGTGTGCTTGCAGACATGTGCATGTCTCTTCCTGTGTTTTGAGCCACTGACTGACTATGACTACTGAGTATTGGGATGAAATTGCCTTTGACCACCTTCTTCATATCCACTTCCAGTTTGTCCCCCTCATTAAAATCCTCCTATTGCTTCTACTGCCCTTCCTCCAACACCAACTACAAATCATAATAGACAAACACTCCATCAGCTTGTCTCTGACAAAGAATAGAAAATTCTGCTAGATGCTCTTTTGTAGATATTTTAATCCATAGCAGTTACTGTTTGCTTACATCACATTAGTGGAGAAACAGATGGCTACTGAAGTACAGAAGGTCCCTGTGCCAATATATTCAAACATAATTGCGTTATTTGAGTTTTGATTTAGTTAAGAAATTATCATTAACACCAAAGTCATTTTTAATGTTTACTGGGCTCTCCAGTGCTAAATCACGCTCTATCTGCAGCCCTCAAGGTTAGAGCAGTTTCTTGCCTTTCTCGCAGATTTAAGAGCTGGACACTCCCCAAGAGTTGTTTATAAAGATGAAGCATGTGTAAAAGTGCCCTGGCAGGTCGGCTAATCATTCAAGAAGTTTTATAAGCCTGCTGTACCACTCAAGGTAAATTAGATTTCTGATTGCCCATCAGCCGCAAAGCAATGTCTGCCACAATTTACGCTTTTCCGTCAAGCTTCTTCTCTCTCTGCTGGACACACATACACTGTTCCCTCTCTATTCATACCAGGGTCGGCCTGGCCGTCAGGAGAGTGGGGAGATTTCCCGAAGGGATGGTAAAATGGCCGCGGCATAATGCAAAAAAATAAATAATAATAATACATGGTCGTGGGCCGGTCTGCGTTTCAAAGTCCCGGGCCGTGTTTCTGTCCCAGTCCAGACTTGATTCATACTGTACGACAGTACGAGCATTGAACAAATCTTGAAGAGGGCAGGTACTGTACATATTGAGAGGAAGAAGACAGACATGTGTTTTTTGTTAGTCTGATCATCTGAAAGGAAATTGGATTTGGCTAAGTGCTGAACATCATCCACACACACTTCCTGCTCTATCAATGATAAGCATCATCCTCTTTAGAAAAAAATATTTGTGAATTGTACGCTTGCCTTTGAGAGGAGAGATACAGTGATATAGAGACAGAAATACAATACAAACAGCAACCAGATAACAAAGAGCCGGGCCTGTGCATTTTAAACCTGCTCCAAGTCCTAGCTCCTGTTTACGGCAATGCAGCATGTTTACTTAATTCATGAATTTAGAATATTAAACAATTTCTTTTTTTTCATCTCTTGTTCTATTTGATTTCTGTTCTTGTAGTCATCTAACTGCCAAGCCCACACCCCACCACCATCATTGTGGCCGAATGAACTCTACAAACAAAACTAGGTAGGATGTGCCGTCTGTTCATGTGACGTCAGACAGCAGAGTGCAGATGACCTACATGGTGTGCGGGGACTGAGAGCAATGTAGAGGCCCAGTCCAGCCAGCACATTAGTGACGGGTTCAATGTAACTGCTATCAGGGATTACAGGGGAATGACATCATCATAATTACAGATTATCAGATCAGAGGTTAATCCCCTGATACCCGTTCTGCAGTGGAAATCCCATTTCATATTACTATGGATCTTTCCTTGAGTAAAATCTTGTCAGTATAACCTTTTACTTTCATTGTCTAATTAGTAGGTGTCAATAATGGATATGAAAATGGCCAATATAATTGGTGGCATCAGCACTTCTAAATAGACATGACACTATCCTCAGACCGATGTAATTGCTGTGCACAGTAATTGTAGGTCGCAAATTAGTAAGGATCAGAGTGGAATGGACTTCAGCAAAAAGCTGCATTCCTGGAAATGTTAGAACCATTCGAGTGCTGCCTATGCTTTTTCTTTATTTATTATTATTTATTTATAACTCAATTAAATCTTAAAGTACACTTTGAATAAAAGCTCAAATTGGAGTTTTGTGAACAATACCTCACAGCCTATTCTACATATCAAAAGAGTTTATAAATATAGATTTTAATTAAATGCTCTCAGGATTTGAGATTTTATCTGAAAAACAGAGACAGAGAACTGTGAAAAAAGTATTTCCACCATGAATCGTTTGTGTCTGAGTATGTGTGCATTTATGTTTGTGTGCCTGACATTGATTGTCTCTTATTGATCCCTGTCAGTAGCTCAGAAACAATACGTTATTCATCTGACTGAGAGATTCTCCTTGAGATCGTAAAGATGTTCAACTGGTGTTTTTAGCCCCTCAGCAATAATTGTTATTGATGTTACTTCAGAAAAACAAGGCAACCAAACAAAGAAAGACAGACGGGATATATTGAGCACTGATCTTCATACTGAAAGGTTGCTTCCGTTAATTCATGCAAGCTAAATTAGCTCACATGGTCAAGATCAGCTTGGCTTATCATGGCTGATAATCACAGATTTATAGTAGATACCGGTAACAATTGATCTCATCATACTATAATACCAGGAATCTGTGGCTCGATTCTCTTGTCAACGAGGCATTGTATGAAGTTGATATTTGGGAGGTGTATGGCTCTGGACCCAAGGACCTGTAGTGCAAGTGGGCAGCATGAAAGGCACATCTTTTCTAACAGGCGAGTCAGGCCATTGCCTAAGGTAGATAAACTGCCGTATTAGCTTGCTAAGTGTGATGAACTTGCATGATTTCTGTAACATTCTTGAAGTTTTAATTGAAAATCAAGTAAGGAAAAATAATATTTATTAAGTGACATGGCACTCTAATAACTTGCTAGCTGTCTGAAAAAAGCATATATTAATGTATTAATTTAGCTATATTTAATAACCATTCAACTTGGGCATCGAACGAACGTACATTCTGCTAAACTACAAGAACTAGCAACCAGTCATTCAAATTCTAATTTAAATTGTATTTGTATAGCCCTTTTTACAAGCAATGTCTTCACATACATAAACAATTGCAAATGGATGTTGAAACACAGATGTCCAGGGTTCAACTCAGGGCTCTAAGTTGGAGCATTTCAATGATAGCTTTAAGGCTGGGTGTGTATGATTGGCACAGCAGGTAGATGGACAGGAAGGGACAAGGAACTCCATGTTGTCATGCATGGGAGACTGATGTCCACTTGGTGACTAAGTTTAATGTTGGCAGACCGCCCCAGACCGAATGTCCACTGGTGACCAAAGTCGGAAGTCATAGTGTAATTGCATCAATGGTGTTGGGTTTAGAGAATGTTGTTATACATTATGTTTAGTGATAGGGTTAGGGTTAAGAATTTTTTTAAATTCAGTGTTCATCTCTGTTGTCAATGATATATGAGAAATAAACTGTACAATAAATGCAACGCACCTAAGGCCCTGATTGCGAGTTGACAAACTGGGGTGTTTATGTGCACATTAGCCAGCCAACTAACTGTGGTGATCATGGTATTCTAAACAGAGCAAGACGAGCACTGAGCTATCATCATCAACTAAGGTTATCAACTAATATTTAACATGTCCATATTTTATGGACATTTTAAATAGCATTTGGTTATTTTCAAGTACCCTTCAAATTGTAATCAGAACTCTGAGCCCTTAGCCTCGGAACTCATTAAAAAATAGTAAAATCCCCTTCCTCTCTTCTCCATTTCTTTTCTTCCCGTTTCTTTTCCTTCTCCTCTCCTTCCTTTACACTCCTCTGCTCCTTCTCTCTCATCCTGCAGGGATTTTTTTCATGGTGAGAATCAGAGACAATCGGGAGATTGGCGCGTTAGCCTACCAAGAGACCAGACTGTACCAAACCAGGCTTAAAATCCCTTTACTGTTCGTGGGAGACAAACACACCTTAGAATTAGAGTGATCACACCGAGTTAAAGGCAAAAGGAAATTGCAAACTGCCTTGCAAAATGAAACATTATTTTAGAATAGTACCGCTGTGTAAATAATTGAGGATACATTGTACTTTGTTGCTACATGTTCACATCTTTCATTTTTACTTTGCCCCTTATGTCTCTCTTAGAAGGACAATTTTGAAGCTCGATGATGCAGTAATTAAGGACTGCAAAGGTAATGGTAAAGTGTACTTAACCAGATGCTGTTTATTCCAACAGGAGAAGCATGGATAATCCCATTAACAAGTGTTCATTAACAGGTGTTCACAAAACATTACCATGTGGTGACCATGTATTTACTGCTATTTAATCCATCCCTAAATATACACATGAAACATAAATGCAATAAATATAACATTTTAATTGCAATAAATATCCTCTTGGTCCCGCCCGGAATGTTGATACAGTGTAGGTGTTCGTAACCCCAGGGACATTTTGGTCCGAATGCCTTGAAGCACACACAGGACAGCGTTCATCCAACAATTTACACAATGTTCGCCCAATAATACAGTAGCACACTTTTATAAGTCTCCCACAATATACACAATACATCGATAGCATTATCACAATTCACAATACATTGCACAAACTCAACAGAACCTATTTTACTCGTTCGCCAATAATGAATAACTGTTGGAGCCTAATCTATTTTACCCGGAGCGTAATCTACTTTACCCGTTGTAATTATGAACAAGCGTATACACTAACAGCATTGTCAGGGCTTAATTTAACTCCTCTTTTAGAGGCGAAAACCAATAAATCTCGGTCCAAAGCACGCTCAACATTAAGTCAACATGTACAGTATGTCAAAACATTTGACACAAAATGTGCAAATACACAATGTGCAAAATGTTCTGTGCAAATCTGGCTAAAGGGCCTCTATTCAAGTGCAAAGTTAAGTTGTTCATTACAATTCAAACTAGAGAGGGTACAATTTCTGGGGAAATTGTAGGGTGTGCTTGCTTGCGTCGGTTGCACAGGGGTCCGTTTTTTGAATGACATTTTTACAACTGATATTTCTGTATACTTTATATAAAAATGCATACTTATTATTTATAAAGATTACATAGATTTAAAAGCATTTTTTTTGCTGCTCATTTACAACTGAAAATACGAGTGAAGTGTAGAATGAAATAGATGTCTTATTTCACCTGCAAGAGGCAGCCTCATCGTTGAATCAAAACGAATAAATTTGGCAGACCGGTGTAAAAATTGACCTAATCTCTATGACTTAAACGTCCTTTTAAGTTTTCCCTTCTCGTGATATTTTCAGGCATTTAGCCTACTCATATTGCATTCATTCATGAATAAAGAACCCCCTTTGAAGATTATTCTACGAAGTTACCGGCAGAAGATAGAATCGCGATTCAAACAGTACCATCTGCTAACTGAAAATATGCCCCCAAAAACGTAAATAAGCTTGACATTTATTTAGTGGAAAATCGCTCATTCATAAAAAGCTCACTGGTAGCGACCATCGTCAGTAACAACGCAAAATGCGATAGCCCTGTGTGGAGAAGCTGCCCCGGTAAATTCTACTACTACAGTACAGTACTAGACTACTGCTGTGTTCGTCTTGGTAGCGATTGCGTTGGTTGAATTCGATTAAAAGTTCCGTTGTACGGTTTAGGCTGAAATTAATTATTTTCATGAACAGATTGACAAAGTTTAGGCTGTGGCAATGAAGTTCAGGTTAGTAGTTAGATAGATTTTTTATTTAAGTAAGGGGAGTGCCGAACATGTTCTGTCGCCGTTTGACTTCCTAAACAGCTGTGTAGATGTTTTTGTAGTGTCTCGCGTAGGCTACAGCGTTTCAGTGAGCAACACTGGTTTGAAACCACAGGTAATGATAATTTCACCAACAAATCGTTTACTTGTAATGTAATGTCATAATAAATCCTAAAACGAAAATGTATTTGTGAGGAATGTTTATTTTAACGATTGAAAACAGATGCATCATAGACCACTGTAGTAGCTATGTGTTGCCCGGGCAACAGAGGCTAACGTCATGCTAATGCTTCAGTGAAACAGTAGACTACCGTTTCCGAAAGTAGATGTGGGCCTACTTCCTTAATAATATCAGCTAATATTGTACATTACATTTCACAATTGTGTTTCACATCACAAAGTAAAATGAGTAAATAGTTATCACCGTTGCCTCTTTGCTTGTGGCGTTCCTGCAGCTGCCTTGCAGTAAAGCTATAGTTAGCCTAGCTATCCCCCAAGGTAACAGATGTGAAACGAATGTTCTGCTACAGGTAGTCACGCGTGTTTTCGTGACGTTAGTGACGTAGTGACGTTAGTAACGTCAGTGACTGTGGCTAGCAAATTAGCCACCGTTAGCTTCACTTTTCGCCACAAAAACTTAACTTCAGCCTAAACCATGCAACGGAACGTAAATAAAAATACAAGAAACTCAATCGCTACCAAGACGAAACTTTTGACACCTAGTTTGTCTAAAATAAATAATAATAAATATATATGTGAGAGAACAAAGGTTGTGCCCTTGCCGAAGGCAAAGCACACCCAATTAATACAAAACCCAAAGTCAGAGTGAGAGTGAGAGTGAGAGTAAGACACTTTTGCATTTTGTATGCAATTCCTTCATCATTTTTATGATGTTCCGTGAAGGTGAACTGGATTGAGGACTGAGTGGGAGAGAAACACACAAGACTCGCTCCGTCATAACAACTGCATGTGATCTATATTTCATGGACATAATGGTCGGATGAAGTTCTGAAATTCTGAGTATTCATGAGTATGGTATGCATGTTCATACGATAAGGGTGCACGAATGTATGTTTGCGTGGGTGTCCATTTCAGTACAGCTGTAATGGTGGAAATTCAAGTGGCACTGTGTAGATCTGAGTAGTCAAGAAATGTGGTTTTAATACAATTTATTTAGATTATACAATTACGTAATATTAAACAAAGCTTTGCTGATCAGTCATTACGAAGGAGGTGCTAGCCAGAGGTCGTTCGCAAGAGTGATGAAGAACAACCCTAAAACCCTGCCTTATATAAACTTTAGATCAAATGGTTCTTCTGATGGTCAATCTATCAATGTAGCAAACTCTGTGATTGGTCAGCACTGCTCAGTGACAGTTTGACTCCATACCAAGTGTCCCACAGTTCTTTGATGCCCCAGCTCCCTCTCTAAAGAAGGAGATGGTTAATGATACACAAACAGGACACAGGACACAATCTCCTTGGCCAAAAGGTTAGGTCAGCTCGCTCAACTGAGATAACAATCTCCCCCAACCCCCAGACCTAACTAAGAGCCTCTGGCTCTTAGTTAGGTATCATAAAACAACACCATACATACCTTAAGACAATCTAAGTGTCCATTCTACAGAGTAAACCACACCACAGAGCCTCAGTTTCTAACATTCGTCTGTCTATAACAATGGAACTTACTTTTTACCACTTAAAGAAACATAGATATTGTAACTATGTCAAAAACTGCCATAACAACAGCTTAATGAAGAGAATAGCATGATACTGGATTTTAGATTAATGTAATTCTTCTGCTTTTTCTTCAGGGCGCCAGATAATTGGCCAGGATTAAGACTGTGTGTGGGCTGGTTCATGTTGGGTTGATACAGAGGGCACACAGTGGAGGGTAGTAGCAATAACAGATGGTTGTGTGCTACCTGTGTGTGTGTGTGTGCGTGTATATGTGTGTGTGTGTGTGATGACAACCTTGGCTGGTGTTAGGGAGCGTGTGGAGTTTGGCTTTCAATTATTTTTTTACCCACAATACCTCCTATACATGTGCACACAAATGCGCACACACACATACTGAAAGACATGGTTTACCACTTAGATACATCCATGTTTTTGGCAGGTTACGTCCATTATCGCCCTTTAAAGGCTTCCCTCATCTCCTCCCTCCACTGCACTTTTCTCTGACAATGTAAAGGCTAGGAGTTGGAACTCAACGCCGTGACACACCATGCCTCTGCATGTGAAATGGCGTTATCCTCTAGCTCTTTGTTTTGTTGCTCACCCTCGCTTGTACAAAATGTTGCCAAAAAAACGATCTGTTTTCTACACTGTGGGTAGCTACGTAGCTATGACAGTATGCTGGTAGGACCTTTACCTCATGGAAACATGAACACACAGGAGCTGACAACTGGACTGCTGTTCATTTCAGGTCACTTTCTTAGACACACTTCTGTCTTTCTGTCTCTTTGTCCAGTCTGAGTGGTTTCCATGGTGAAAAAGAATCACAGGGCATGAACTGTGAAACACAAACGATGACCCCTTCAAACATTTAAACAACCACTTACACGAAAATAAGGATAAGGATAACTGTAGGCAGGTATGACTAATGATTACAGTAGCATATTCTGCATGTGGAAAGGATCTTTCATGTGATTTTGGATGTATCCTCTACATCCTCTGCGTATAGTATGAATCTTTCTCTTTTCCTCATCTCTTTTCCACTTTATCTCTCTCACTCTCATCCTAACGCATTCTCTCTATGCACCCCCGAGACCAGACCCAGGTCTGGTCTAAAGTGTTTCCGCTTACAAAAACAATAAACTGATGCGTACAGCCAGGGCCACCTCAAAGATGGTCACCATGGAAACTGCGTCTGTATTCCATCCTGCACTCTGTCCAGTTCTAAAAGGGGGGCAATTATTGGATGACATCAAAGACAGGCGACTACATGAATAGGCAGCAATAGAGTTGAAGCCCATTAATCAGACAGGTGGAGGGGGGTCACCTTATTTAGACATGTCGACTAGCCAATACTCTCTCACGAAAACAGGGATGTTTAGATGAGTTACAGACAGTATGGTCTGGTCCCGGTGTTGATCTTATTGCCCTACCTATACAACCACTGTCATCACTCGGCTATTGTCAAATGACGTATGCTTGAAAGTGAGGAGATAATGTATCCACTATTAATATCTGCATCATTATGTGTTGTGTGATATCATTATTTGATTCGTTCTTGCTGAGAGACCACCATGCATCGAGGTGCTGGATCATGCATTGTTGATCAAGCGCAAGTGGTATGCTGTTATGATGTTAACAGGTCTGATAACTCTTAAGAAATGATGGATAGATTACCAGAAAGTGCTTTTTTATGATGGGGTCAGTTCCAAGTAGTAGGTTACAAAAATGGACAGAAAGCATGATATAACAACATCTTGCAAAACTTGGCTCAGTCATCTAGCTTTCTACCCTGATTACTGGGCTTCACTGACAGTCCAGTCAATTTATGTAGTTATATCATGGGACCTTTTGATGATTCTAATGAACACCCTTTTGTTTACAGGCTATGTTTTTACGTATTTGTATTTATTTAGCAGACACTTTTATCACAGTTCCATGTCGGGAAAGCGAGTCCCCATTTCTGCCTATTGTCTTACCAACATTACTCTCACACACTGAAGTAATGTCTCCCTATTCTCTGTCTTTCCTGTCTAATGTACTAAACCTGATGAAGATTCAGCCCAGCCTCATTGTAAGTCAATGAAGTTTGAATTACAGTCCTCTTCACGCTCCAGCAGTCCAATGAAATTGGCACATCTCAACCATCACATTACCATTGAGCAGTACCAAAGTAATTATGGGGAAAATAATTGACTTTGTGCAAAGTTGGACCTTTTTTTGGAGAGCTTCATCAGTTTATGAATACTGGATATTCTCCACACATCATACTTAAATATTAATAGATTGCAACTTGTTGAATATGCCTGCCAAGTTTAGGTTTGCTTAATTTTGTCTGCTTCTACATGGATTCTTACTTGCATGGAATTGTTCTTCAGCGCCATTGTGTCTGGTGAGGCAAATCAACACCTTAATCTATACATCCGATACACTGTACAGATGAGTATAACGGAGTGGTAAAACATTTGACTGCATATCAAGTGGTTGCCAGTTCAAATCTCCTCACAGCACAGATCCCAGTTTGTCTCCTGAGTAAGGGAGGCAAGGTCACAACTGACCTGGAAGGACCTGTCAGTCAGTAGGTCAGCAGGACAAGGAGAGTGGTGCCAGCAATAAGATGAACTGAAGCTGGTTATTAACAACTCGGTGAGACACGGTTACTACATGGAATTTGAAGTGAATGGTAAAAAGACCATGTAGAGAGGTGAGATCAAGTACCTTCCAGAGGGAGAGAGAAGCCCAAAAGTGTGGGAGAAGCTCGAGGACAGAGCAGCAGGAGTGTCAGTGTTGGCCAGTAAGATCCAGGTCTCTCAGAGTAGTTTCAGTTCATAATTACTGTGTCTCTGCATCGGCTAGTGATGAAGTATTCTGATGTTTTCTGAACAGAAAACCTGCAGGTCCATAGTCCATCTCGCATTGTGCAATAAGAAGAAAACTAATGGAGAAGGGGGGGGTTGTGTAAAGGTAGGGTAGAAGCAGTAGTGATGTGACGCTCAAAGCTCTACTCATAAAGTGATATTGACCTTCTGATGCATAGCAATACAAATGTATTGACGTATAGCAAAAACGATGTAATCATCCAAAAACATTTATGGCACGCAAGCAGCTGAGAGCACTTTGTGTGGAGTTTCTGAAAAAAAGATTTGTTGTTTATCCGAGCACATTGAATTATTGTTATTATTATTTTAATTTTATTTACGTCAGCACATCTTTCCCCAGTTACAGAAATGTAACTTCGTCCTCTGATCTGATATCCCTTTTCCAGTTGCACAAGCATGGTCCCTCCCCTCTTGACTCCCTGGTTGTCAGGGGTAGCAGAACGCGAGGACCCAACAGCAGGATACGCCAGGGAGAATCAAAATAACTCTCATTTCTTACTACCTAACTGAAAAATACAAAACAGTGGACAACACATGGGGACAGGAACATGAAGGAAGCAACTGCTCTCAAGCGGTAAGTATAACAAACAGTTATATACAAGGCGGTGAAGACAATTACAAACGAGACAAGGCATGTTATACCTTGCATCAAGTCAAAACATAAAAAGGCAGAACATAAAATGCACTTTGTGCTTAATAAATACTACCAAACCTTTAACTTACTTTTTGGGGGCAGATTGACCAAAAAAAATTGTCAATTGACTTTTTTTGTATTTTTTTATTTTGTGATTTCAAGTCTCTCTCCTCTTTTATTGAACCCACTGGACCTTGATTTGTTGTGACAGTTGTGAAATATGATATCGAGCTTGGTGAACCAATGAGAAGTGGTGATGGATAAAGTGAATATGTTATATATATGTTATAATATTCACCAATCTTGAAAAATAGATTTTTAAAGAGATTTTTAATCTCAATGGGACTTTCCTGGTAAAATAAAGGTAAAATAAAAATAAAATCTGCTATGGCCCTGTCTGGCTGTGTTGTAGATACATATCACATGTAATGTTTAAACTAGTAATGTTTAGCAAAGTGTAATACTGAAGTTCTGGGAAAAATGTAATTATATTTAATCTACAGATAGATGTCAAATAGTTTGTACACGTGCACATTTGCAGACTCAGCAGAGTGTTCTGAGTGTCGCTTTGTGCAATATAAACTCCTGAAGGACAGAAAACATTTCAGAGAAAACAGGCTTTTTAGCCATGAAGGTTTTAACATCACACATGTTGAGGTTGGTTTTGACGGTTTTCCTTACGACTCCAATGTCCTCTTCAAATGAAACACATAAAGTTCCTCTCTCCCTCTTTCCTTTTCTATTATCCTCTCTATTGGTCACTCCCTCAACCCCTCTGAATGACATTAGATAAGCAGAGGGGGGGCATCACATCTGAAATGCGAGAGGACAGCAGGATTATCATCAATTCCTTGCTAACTGGTGGCTTCTGAAAAGAAAGATAATCAATGCTACAGTGTTCCTCCCTTTGTTTCTTTATCTTTCTCTCTCTACTTCTTTCTCTCTCTCGGTTCATCTATCTCTGTCTCTCTCCTGGGATCAGTATTAATGGCGAGAGAGGGACTGAGAGTGACACAGACAGAGACCCCCAAAAGGGACTTTACACACACATGTAATGCACACACGTGACACACACAAGACACGCGGGAGAGTGAACAAAAAGAGGGGTGTATAGACACCCTGTCTTTATCTGATATTTTGACAGCTAGACCTGCACATGCGATTCTGGAATCGCTTAACACTGTAAGCAGGGGTTTAGAACAAAAATGTGATAGGCTTGCGCCAGAACTGAGATTGAGATTTGAAATTGAGGAGGAGGACTTGCTTGGATGAGGTCATTAACAAACTATACTTTCAGCTGCTCACTCTTGCCACATGACCTCTACCCCATGACCTCTACCCCAGCTGCAGTCATTTAAAGGGGGATGGAACTCCCTATAAGAACAGAAAACTCATCTCATGCACGGAAGAGACGAATGAGGTGTGGAGGGCAACAACGTCCGGAAAGACTCAATACTGGACCCTCTCTTAGGAACAGGAATTCCTGTTCCCAAAGACAGAATCGGAAAGCGCTGGCAGGGAAGTGTTTCCAGAGCACTCTCTCTCTCTCTCCCTCCTTTCCGTCTCTCCTTCCTTTCTCTCTCTTTCTCTCTCCACTTCTAAAGGTGGCCAGGGTGGCTGCATAGTTAAGGATACGACACAAGGATCTCCTGTATGTGGAAGCATTTTTTTTTTTATGTTTTCATTTTTCCAATTTTTCTAATTTTCTTTTTATACTACAAGTCTGTCTCTCTGGACATCTATGTCTGTTGCAACTCATTCTCCCTCCTACCCCCAGGTATGCCACAAAACAAATATTCAAAATATTGTAAATAAAGTCTGAATTGTTTTCATACTTGAGTATTTTTCAAGTGTGTGTTTGCTTGCGTGTCTGCATGCATGCGCATGTGTTTGTGTGTCCATGGGTGCAATGCTAATCTATTGATCCTGCTTCAGAGGCTCCTGTGAAGAATAAGATTGATTAAGGGTCAGGCAGCCTAATGCAATAGATCAACAGATCTGGGGTCTCTCTGTGACAGAGACTAATTGCAGAGCTAGAACTCCGCCTTGGGGTTGACACTAACAAGTCTACAGTACTGATTCAGCCCACCAATGATGTGTACCATACAGCACTATCCACACATTGTACACACTTGCACACACAGCCATACAGATACACACAAACACACATACTATCACATTAGCACAAATGATGCGCACATACAGATGTAGCATACACACACAAGCACATACGTACATGTATACATAAACACAAACGGTCAAGAGTGGAATTCGTATACATTTCATTTTGATGTTTACATGAAAAGACATATGAGCCCCAGAGACATAGATTATACACACATATCTTAACTTCCTCCTCTGAGTCGATGTTCTCACACAACTCTATATACTATACAGCATACATCAGATTTAATGAGATTTCATTCCATTGAGGCTAAATTCATCCATGTTTACTTGTCTGTTTCATTTGACCTCATCCGTGGAAGCGGTGTATAGCAATCTATCGCCCTCCTCTCCCATCCAACCCTCTCAAGGAAAGGTACTAAGTACTTTTGACTGCTGACTTTGATGAAGGCCTGCTTATGTCTTATGTCCTGAAGACGTATTAGATGGTACCCAATTGCTGTGAATGTACCAAGTCAATCAAGTGAATCGGCAAGCACAAGTTCAAGACAAAATCAACGTATTTATATAGATCCATAAGGTGCAGGTGTCTGATACACTCAAGTTGAGCATCTTAGAATGGACAAAGAATACAGGAATCAGGGCAGTTAAATAGTATCACAATATGAGAGGTTTTACTCTCACAAGAAGAATCAGGGGGATGACAATCAACATAATCTTTGCAAGCACAGACAGAGGACGCGGCGTGCTAGATAGCTTTTGTTTAGGTTTTAGATAGGGCTCCTAGAAATGACCCTGACATTCCATGTTCTCATGAGCTAATATATCAGGGTATAGTTCAAACATTGTTTATTATATTCAGAGCATTCCAAACAGTATAAAAGTAATAAAGTAATCATTAGCTGTAATCTTTAATTACTGTTAACTGATCAGTGGTTAAAGACAGACCAATTCAGTCCCAAGAGACATAAGACATTTTCTTGGTATGTGTCTATCTGTACCTGTGTGTCTGTACATGTACTTTGTATTGTTTTGCATATTCCATAGATGGGATGATACGTTCCTTTACTTATTATAAAAACAATGACATTTGCTTTCATTCTACTATATCTGCCTCTGAATCACACTTTCCCTGTCTCCGACTACACATAAACATTGGATACTAATTATGATGGGGGTCAGAAAAGTGAACTGCACTCTCAAAGATCAGACCAGAATCAATTCTATTTCCACCGGTAGGCTTTCTCATCAGCAAACCTGTGATACTAATTAGAATGTATGTGTGCCCAAGAAAGATAATCCCAAATGGCTTTACAGGGTGATTTTCTTGGTTGCATACTTCAAATCTTGTCAGTACTGACTGTTCTATGAGGTTTTCCCCTTTCCTCGTCACCTGCATCTTACATTCCTATTCTACTGTATATCATCCATTCCTCCATTTCTCTCATTCTCTGTTTCTTTCTCTCACTGTGTCTCTGTCTCTCCTCACCCCCACATATATTAACTGTGAGTTAGGCAAGTTAAGTAAAGATCTGTATTGACTCAGTTTTGTAGGAGTGCCAGTGCTTCTATATCCATACAGCATTCAGGACAGTTGTGAGGTGCTTGCTTAGTTTTGGATTATTTTACCTATGCCATCATGTAATGGTCATCATTTTGTATTCCACCTTCGCTACATTGCTCAGATATTTCTCTTCTCATGTTTGGTTTTGGTTATTTCAAAGCGATCTAGTGTGACGGGTGAACAAAAAAAAGCATCAAATAGCGTGAACTGATCAGCTGTGAATGGTATATTTTTAAGGGGAGATGATGCTCATTAACCGACTGGCCACCCTTCAATTTACAAGTTGTAAACTGTCCAAATATCTTTCACTTTGAGACATCTTTTCATTGGTTGTAAATCTTACATACTGTGTGTCTTTTAAAACCCTTTCTTAGCTTACCCATTGAAGTGTCTCATAACATGAAACAGAAGACAGATTACAGAAAACACATGGTTGACTTGGTGTCCCCAGAGGTAAGAATTGTTGCCAACCTGCAGGCTTTTTCGAAATTAAGGCTTCTGATGAAACAAATACACCTGACATTGTTTATGTCAACAGGGTCAAAGAGAGACACATGTTAGAAGTATGCTGGCAGTATTATACATGGCCACTTGTTGCATGCACTGGGGCAATACAAGAGCAAGACTGCTGGCTAAGTGTTGCTACATAATGGCTCTGTCTTAGCTGTCACAAGCAGCTTGGCAGTGTGAAGACAATGTTTTACCAATTAGTGTATGTAACATTTGTGAGCATTTCAATTCCTTATAAATATAATGCCGCTTGTAACTTGACATTTTATTCATTTAGCAAATGCCTTTATAGGGACATACAAATATAGGAAGATCTAAATTGCATAGTTATTGCAGTCTCTCAAGAAACAATCTGTACTTTAACAGGCACAGTGCAACAAGAACATTATTATATCTTAAGGGCAATATCATACACAATGTTGTGGGCGCGGTGTGTTTACGAGACAGTGCTACAGGTCCACAGGTACTTAAAAACAAAATGCAGAAGAACACATTTTCACATATATCACAATAAAGCAATGTATTGTTAAGTGCAGCTTCGAGTGCCCTTAGGCCAAACAAACAAGCAATTAGCTGGAGCTTGAGGTGAGTCTTCAGGCCTCGTTGGAAAGACTCTGGTCGGAGGGAGGTAATTACCCCGCTGTGGAGAAGAAGGATGGCATGGTAAGGTGTGTGAGCACCCTTCTTTCTTTGTGCAAGGGTCACAAGATGACCCAGTGTCACAGACGGCAGCGTATCATCCGCACTGCTGAGAAGGTGATTGGCTGCAATCTGCCTACCCTCGAGGACCTGCACACCTCGAGGACCCTGAGGCGAGCGAGGAAGATTGTGGCCGACTCCTCCCACCCTGGACACTCCCTGTTTCAGTCACTCCCCTCCGGCAGAAGGCTGCGTCCATCAGGACCAATACCTCACGCCACAAAAACAGTTTCTTCCCTTCCGCTGTTGGCCTCTTCAACAAGGCCAAGGGACCACAATGACTCTAATGACTTCTTGCTTAAAACACACTGCTTTTTGCACTGCATTACAAAATGGTATCTTGTACATTTGTATTTTTTGTAATATTTGTATTTTTGTATTTTTATATTGTAATTTACGGCAACTTATATTTTATTTTATTGTATATTTAATTCTATTCTAATCCCACTTAGTACTGCTAGTTTATGTACCCTTAGTATAGATAGTCCACATATTTAAATTTTAGGTATATGTTTATTGTATGCACCTTCCTGCCAAAGCAAATTCCTTGTCTGTGCAAACTTTCATGGCGAATAAATCCCATTCTGATTCTGATTCTGATTCTGAGTGAAGGGCTGGGGCTGGATGATATCAATGAGGCCAAAATGTTGTGGGGAGTCAGGTGGCTGAGCGGTGAAGGAATCGGGCTAGTAATCCGAAGGTTGCCAGTTCGATTCCCGGTCATGCCAACTGACGTTGTGTCCTTCACCCTACTTGCCTCGGGGGAATGTCCCTGTACTTACTGTAAGTCGCTCTGGATAAGAGCGTCTGCTAAATGACTAAATGTAAAATGAAGTCAGTCAGACATGCTGAGATCCTTCATTGACTTGGAGATCAGAGGGTGTGAAGGAATGAAACAGTTGAGTATTGTCAGCATAAGAGTGGTAAGAGTGAACTGAAAGAAATGATCTAAACTGTGTGTGTGTGTATGTATGTGTGTGTGGAATTTAATTAATCTAAATGAACTCATTAAAACTGCACAATGCATGAAAGTTGCCTCATGTATTGAAAGTGCCAAAAGTACTTTTGAATGTCTTGTGTCCATCGATTGACTGACATGTTGAATGAATTAAATGAGTCATCTCTTTTTAAATGAAGCATGTTGACCTTTCCGACTGAAATGGGTTTGTCTACAAACCATGTCTGTTGTTTCTCTATGTCAAAAGTTGTTTTCTGCTGCTCTTCCAATGTGTCTAATGTGTGGACAGTGACAGCCTCTGGCAAGAGCTAAGTTGTGAGCTACTCGATGACAAGCAGGAGGAAAGAGAAGAGGAGAGGCCTCAGGCAGAATGGCAAAGCTTGAACAGGACACACACTGAGTTTTTATTCTGTACTCTCTCACTGTCTTTTTCTTCTCTCTCCTTTCCCTATCTCATAAAAGCTTCAAAAAGGAGTTGCAGATTGTTCTGTTCTGTTCTCCACTGATAAATACATCAAAAACATGATTTGAGTAAAAGGGGACATTTAAATCTAAATGCACAAAAATAGTTTCGACGTTGAGCATTATCCCAGAAGTGTTGTGTGGATGCATCAATAACTTCCCTGCATGACCTTTAAGTCACTCATGAATTGTCCCCACTCTATGCCAGAACCTGGTTACAGATCACTGCACAGAGAACTGTCCTGCATCCTAGATCTTGCCTAAATCTTCTTTGAATGAAAAACTTTTAGCCGATCGATAGGCAAGCCAACAATTGTGTATGAAGTCTTCAACTGATTAGATTCATGCAATTAACTTTGAATCAACCCAAAACAATTATTAATGAATATAATCTCCCATAGGCGCTCCAGTCACGACTAGAGCAGCAGAGCATTCAAATGCTCTTTTGACTGCAAATTTGTGCAGCACACAAACAACATTCTACAAAAGAATGACGGATTGTCAGTATGGCATGATGAGCCAGGTCTTTTATAGATAACCGCTGTCTCCTATCAACCAATCTGAAAAGAGCTTTGCTCTGGTAGACAGTAGGAATTTAAGAATATGAAGAATCGTGTCATGAGCCAGGGTAATAGACATGAAGGATGTAACATCTAACAGCCGAACATGTTTGAAATACTAACCATTGCTGTTTACATAGATGACATGGCTTTGTGCTCTACAAATCAATGTGCTTGATTGATTGGTTGTCTTTATTCAAAATGTGGTCTTGGATCTAAATTAGATTGTGTTCGAATATACAGATGAGGAGGTAGTTTGAGGGAGGACTAGTACAGTTCTCATGCCCAGCTCCTGCTCCTAAAACCTCCTACTGACACACCCACACCCCCCACATACCCAGCACCCCCCACTCTGTGGCAAACTTGGAGGAAACACCGTAAAATGCTTCTGAGATGGCGTGAAAAGCACAACTGTAAAAACCAGCCATCCATCCTGCTTCGTGCATAATAGTTAGACCTTGTAATGTACCTTGCAAGAAAAGATTTCCTTACTGCGTTAGAGGAAAAACATCCAGTGTAATGCTGATGAAAACATGTAGCCTCAACAAGACCGAATGGAGTGAAGACAGAGTATAATCGTTTTTGACATTGCTTGTCTTGGCAGTGTTTTCTCGGCTTAGCATATTTTTTTTACAGTATTTGTATTATATGTACATCGAGTTCAGAGAACATAGAATTTGTTGGAGAAAAATTGGAAATGTAAATGTCGTATTTATGTAAATGATCAGCCATTTGTTTCTGGATATTCTTTAATGGCATTCATTCTGCCTAATTTATCTTTGGTCAAATAATTTATACAAGAAAGCAAATAATTCAGACCATGCTTTTCTCTTTATAGTATTACTGTATACAATAATTGTACTATCAAGGGGTAGGTGTATTTTGAGGTTTTGAGAGTCTATGTTCTAGTTTCTGGCTGCTTGTGTGAATTCTGTTTGGGGGGGAGGGTATTCAAGCAGTTGAGAAAACTGTCATATTAAAGTTGTGGTTGACGTAATTCCCTTTGGACAATGCCAGTTTTGGACCAATCTCTGAGCAGCAGTTTAGTTAGGGTAACAAGCTACAGGGAGATCCCTGCTGACAGGGTGAACACCACAGCCTGCGTCACAACTTCACAGACAGCACAGCCCTCTCTCTCCTAGCCTACTCCAATCCACCAGTAATACATGTTGTAAGAGAGAAAGATGTTCGCTTACGTGTTGTGCTTGTAGGTAAAATTACAGGAACGTATTCAGTGTATGTGCTTTTATGCAGTTGTTCTACATAAAAAGAAAATGATCTGACTTTTTGGATCTTCTCTAGCAATTATCAAGCTGATTTTGAAAAAAGATAAGGATATCACACTGTAGTCTTCTTCTAATAATGCAGTGAGCCACAGCATGTCCACCCATGATGGTCCTGATGACATTCAGAATCTGATATAAAGGAGAGAAGTTAATTGTTGACCTTTGACCTTGGATTGAAGTTTCAGAATGAAGGATATATTCTCTAGTGTTACTCCAAGACTACAACCATATACTTGATACAAGACCTGGGTAGAAATTGTATTTGATCCTGTCACACACTGTACATCCGTATCTGTGCTTTATGGATTGTATCTGGAACAATTTGAACCATTGGGTTCATACCTAAACTTCAAACTCCGCCCACCTGACATCAAGGGCATACTCCGTCTCTTGTGGCAGCTTCTCCACTGTCTATTACAGAGAAAGAGTACCTTTAAGAAAGTACAGCACAACGTTACATCGGCAACCATGTAACTACAGAGCAATGCGGAAAGTCACAACATTGTATGTAGTTACATCGGAACTGCTGCAATATGAAATCACAATACACTGAGGTTTAGGAGTACGAGTTTTCACACAAGTGAAACTTGACATGGCAGAGGTTGTGCTTTCCAGGGTACTTACCAGATTACTTTTAATGTGTGTCAACTTCAACCTTCAAATCCCCTTTTACATCCACCTCTTACAACACAGCAATTCGTAAATGCACAATTCAGCTACTCTGTCTTTACTCTAGGTATTGTCATGTTGTTACATTGTAGTTAATGTAACCTTAATGTTAACCTTACTGATAAAGGTACCAAAAGTATATTTTGCTTTCGTTGATACATACACTTTTGCAGGTTTGTGTATTCATTTATACATCTGTTCTACACAAAATATAGTTTTGTTCAGAGAGACAGCAAGAGCGAGAGCGAGAGAGAGGGAGAGAGAGTGTGTGTATTGTAAGTGTGTGTGTGTGTGTCAATTTGAGTAAATTGTTCATTTGTACTATCAAAGATATAATTGGTTGGATGTGGATTCCAGGAAGTGCTTCAATATACCTTGGAAATCTTTCGGATGCACAATCATCTAGCAACGTTCGATCATCTACTGAGCATTGCATATACCGACCTACATGTAGGGTATTGAAGGACACTCATGTCTTGATTTATTAAATTAAATAATTTACCTGTCTGCAAGCTTGCTGAAATAAAGCCATCCAAAAGATGTCCAATAAATAATAAAATACCGGATCAGATTTGTTATCTGATTACCAGTGACAAAAAGCGCACAAACAGACAGATTTGATTGTGTTTTATTGTTTTCAGTGCTACAGAGATAATGATGTAAAACGGAAACCTTCGGCCACGCGTTCCATGGAATGCATGACTTCGGCACATGTTATGACACATCTTGCATGGTGAAACAACGATGCTTTGCATGTTAAGCAACAACATCGAATATACAAGAGCAGCTTGTTCAGTCAAGTACAGGCCTAAACATACAACCTTCAAATGGGTGGGTCTCTTAGCGTAACTTACATCCGGCCATTAATGGCAGTCGGTTTATAGCCTACTTTATTTCAGAATCACTCTCCCTGAATTAAAGTATGTTGCTTTTTTTTGCGTTTTATTACCTCAAAAGACAGACGTATGTGTCCCCGTCCCTTAATTGGGTTCATAATTCAAGGTAAGTAAACTTACGCACTCACACATATTATGAATGGGTATGTCACGCTCTGTGGAATTTGCATTTGATGATTTTTTTGAAAGCACTTTGGAAGTCTTTGTTGAAGTAGGCATATATAATTGGGTTAAGGAGAGAGTTGGAGTAGCCCAGCCAGTTTATGACGTCCCCAAGCCAGTCGGGCATGTAACAGCTCTCGGAGCAAAAAGGCAACACTAGTGCCACAATGAAAAACGGCAACCAGCAAAAGATAAAAGTTCCCATGATTATTCCTAGAGTTTTTACAGTTTTGCGCTCTCGAGCCAGAGCTATCTTCCTCTTCACGTCTGTGCTCTTTTCGTTTCTATTTTCGAGCACATGTGTTGATTGTGGGGTATTTGGTAGAGGCAGGTGATTCTTGGAATCCTTTTGAATTTCCATGATTTCTAACGACTCGCCGTCCACCCCGTGCTTCAAGGCGCCGTTTAGGCATGGAGAGTTAGGATTGGGCTCCACGTTGCGCTTCCAGTTAATGCCCCCTGCCTCTCCGTTGGCTTTCTTGTGGAATACAGCTGGAGAAACTGACAAACACTGGTCAGACCCTTTTGCTTTCTCAGTTTTCTTCACTGTCTTTCGAATCCTGAACCTCGCTGCTTTAAATATCCGTCCGTACAAGACCAGCATCAGAATGAGCGGAATGTAAAATGCCCCGAAAGTGGAGTAGATAGTGTAGCCCGGGTCCTGACTGATGGTGCAAGCGTCGGGGTTAGCCCTGTCCTCAGCTTTTCTCCAGCCTAACATAGGTGGAATGGAGATCGAGAAGCCAATCAACCAAGTCAAACTTATCAGGAGCGCAGCTCGCCTGGGTGTCCGTTTATTTACATAGTCAATCGGGTCAGTGATAGCCCAGTACCTGTCCAAGGCAATGGCGCACAAGTGCAGGATGGACGAAGTACAGCACAACACATCCAGCGAGATGAATATGTCACATATCTCTTGTCCCAGGGTCCATTTATTTAGGACTTGGTAGAGGGCCGCCATGGGGAGCACCAGAACGGATACCATCAGATCCGTGACGGCCAGGGAACCGATAAGGTAGTTGGCCACGTTCTGGAGAGACCTCTCCAACGCAATGGCTGCGACGACGCACGCGTTCCCAAATATTGAGCAGAGGATAAGGGCCCCCAGGAGCATTGAGGTGATTACCTGATAACTGAGCTCCACGTCTGGTAGAGGTCGAGAAGCCGCCGTGCTGTTCTCACTTTCAGTCCAATCTGCAACCACGTCCGCGACATCTGGAAACGTGGAGGTAGTATCATTGTCGTTACTGCTGTTTGTAAAATCCATATTTCGTCCACCGGGCACCAAGAGGCGCGGACTGGCAGAAGAGACAACGGGGAAGTCAGGGCTCGGACAGTCAATACCTCGCTCTGACGCCGGTTAGGGTACTGCCAGGGTCTATCGGAGTTTCCGAGCCCGTTCCCTTGTTCTGAGGACGCATGACGCAGTCGTTGTGAGTGTTTGGGGTACGGGTGTTGGGCTGGGCGCTCACTGGTAGCCTACTGCGAATTATCTGAGTCTGGTGACGCCGTGAATTCATTTATACCAGCAGCGTTAGGTACGTCAGACTGCTTGGAGGTCGCCAACTAGTTTTGTTGCTCTGTTCTTTCGGACGGAGTGTCTTTTGCTGCAGACCACAGACGGTGAGCGGAGCTTTCTCTGGCTTTTATCCAAGTTGTGTTGCGTTTTTTCTTGAAGGTTAGGATACCTTTCTTCTGTTTTCAAATACAATGTACTACAGTATATGCTAGATATAGATTACTTTAGGGGATTTATGTTCCTTTACTTTTAATATAATTGAGTAGAATACAGGGTCCATAAACAACTCCATAAATTGTAAACAAACAACAACAACAAAAAGGGTCTGAGTAAATTACAGTTGATAATTGCGCATAGAACATGACTTCAGTGGACGCGGAGCCAGTGTGCTCACAAGTGATGTTTCAGCACCACGGAAAGCACCATGCGAGAATCCTGTGCAGGGATTTGCTGTCCTCTGCTGTACATAGCAAGAAGCAGCGCAGAGCGGCGGGCACGTCCAAGCCTCGTGTGAATCAAGTGTGATGCTGATCAGACAGTGATCACTGACCTGTTAAAACCCAACTATTAAAATGTTTACAAAAGAACGCATGCGTTCACTTAACCAATAATGCTAAATCAGATTGTAGGCCTATCTGAAGGAAAGGCGAAATGGAGTCAGCATGTTCGAAAACTCTGCTGGTCACGATCTTATAACGGTGTGACGGTAGTAGAAAACCATATAGCAGGCAAGGTAATTTGGGGAAAATACACATTACAAGTTTTATTCTAATTTTTTAATTTTTTATTATTTCACATCAGAACCCCAGAATAATTTATAATAAAAACCAACCAAAAAATTGGAGGGTGATATTGATAAAGAATTTGATTGCATTTAGCTGAATCGAATGTACTGTATTTGCATCCCATGTTTGTTTTAGTTTTTTTATTTGTGGGTGGGGGGGGGGGCGGTGGGGGTGGGGGGGGGGAGAGGTATAGCCAGATTTTATTTAAAAAAATATATATATATATTACTGAGAAAGATTTTAATGCTGTCTGTAAAATGTCAAGGCATTTAGAAGGCCAAATGTTACACTTTTAGAATGTGAAAACATTCCTGTAAAACTTTTAAAAAGGTCTTCCATTGAGAAAACCTTTTCATAATTTAAATAATAAATCAAACTAATGCTAATTAAAAAATATTTGTGCATTCAGTTGCAGACTACATATACCCATTTGGTGTTTTTGCTTGTAAGGTAATTCATTGACACACCCACACACACACACACACCCACACGCTGCTGATCAATCAAAACGTAAAAGGGCTGACACCACATTAGTTGGGAAAAAAGTGGCTCTAGATATTTCGCCTTATTTCTGTTCTGTGTGTTCAGTAGCTGCATTGTTGTGGCATGTAGCTGCTGTGTTTCTATAGGCCCCCCAGGACAATGGACAGGCTGTGAACTTGCACCTATTGTGGTGGGGTTTGCCAGGGGGGCTTTAGCTTTGTCAACAGTGCAGAATGTCCCAGGGGCCCCCACAGGCAGGCCGGGGCAAGGCAGGGCTGGGTGCTCAACGGACACCTCTGTCAACGCCTGGGGGGTCAACGGTCTACTGGAATGCTCCCCACAGTCCTCAGAGAGCTCTATCCTGGCATCCAGAACCACCAGGGAGTCCAGAGCTAAAGAAAAAGGATTAGTGGGAGTGGAAGAGAGAGGGCCTGAAGAGAAGACAAGAAGAATAAATAAGAAAATGAGCAGGGAGGTTAAGGAAGCAAAGAGGAGCACATAGACAGAGAGGAAGAGGAAAGACATCGGTAGCAAAAACAAACCCTGGTGTGGAGGGTGTGGACCTATATCCTCCTGATTAGAGGGAGAACGAGGTCATGTGTTCACATGTGGGAGCATCTGGTCTACATGGTTCTGGTTGGAACCCTCGCAGGACTGAATCAGGAGCCAGGGCTGAACTTGACAGTGACAATGAACTGGGGCTCGTGGCTGAAACTTTGGGCCTGGAAGGGAGAACTCGGTCACGACACATAGACATTGGTGCAGCAGGGAGAGATATTAACTTGGCTGGGGTGGAGTTACTGCTACGGTCTGCACTACCTGGAAGAAAAACCCACAGGAAGCCACACAGCGTGGATTACAGTGAGAGTGTGGGAGAGAACACTGGAGACAGGGACCGAGAGAGAGAGACTGTGAGTGTGAGAGGTTTAAGCAGAAGGGAAAGGGAAAGAGACAGAGAGGTCCACAGAAACCGAGAGAGGGACAGAGAGAGAAACAGAGTAAGTGACAAAGATAGAGAGAGGAACAAGACAGTAAGAGAAGGGATAAGGAGCAGGACTCAAAGTCTTTCGAACAGCTCCAGCACATTCCTGGCCTACGACATGGAGGACCCTGAGGGTACAGAGAGTCGGCAGAGTGGAGCACCCTCCCCCAGGACACCCTCCATCAGCCACAAGGGCAACGCCATAACCCTCCACTGCTGCCCCCCTCACCTTGCCTCTGGGTCGGCCTCTCCTGCCCTTCCCCGACCCTCCATCCGAATCAGGACCACCACCATGTCGCCACAGAGATCTGTTGCAGAACAGCGCTATGACAGGTCCTCATGCACAAACAGAGAACGCGATGCATTCTGGGTACAGTCATGGACAAGGATGGGCCAACCCACGCAGACCCAGAGGACTCAGTCACGCCTCCCTTCCCACAGCAGCTCAGAGCTGGGTGAGGAAGAGGAGGAGGAAGGGGTGGAGGGAGAAGAAGAAGAGGCAGACGGAGTGGAGGAAGGTGGAGAGGCAGGGGTCAGTGGTGTGTCTCAGGTGGTGACCCAGACTCTCGTGCCGGCTGTGCCTTCATCCCTTGCTCGGGGGGGCGAGAAAAGGATGAGTAAAAGAGAGAAAAACAGGTTAAAGAGCCTAAGGAAGAGGCAGAGGAGGAGGGAGAGATGGAGACAAAACCAGCTACAGGAGAACATGCAGGTAAGGCCCACCGAATGGTGTGTGGATGCTCTTAATGTTGTTCAGTACTGCTTTTATAACTCTGGGTCTTCCTCAGATCATTTCTGATCCAAACACACCATTTTCCATAATATAGGGTTGCCCAACACTTCTACTAATCAGCTTGTTCTAAAATGTAACAGGTTGATAGCAATAGTATTGGAACTAAAACTGGGCTTGCAATGCCCTGTGCTTGTGAAGCAATGTATCCCTGGGTACTGTACACATCTGTAGGTGTGTCTCAATTGTCGTATGGAGTCAATATACAGTACAAAATTCCTTTGGAATGACATAATACAGTGTACCTGTATGAATAGTCAAGTCAGAAACTGAACAGTGTAATGTGGAAGATAAGTCACGTGTATGCAGCATCAGTTGCTTGCTTAAGCCAGCATGGATTTGTTCCATAGAGTAGAAGCTTTGTAACAGGCTGATTTAAGACAGACCTTCCAAGAGATATGTGTATGTGTATCTACAGGAGGGCATGCAGAGTACACGTCCTTGTGCATGTGCTTGTGTGTGTGTGTGTGTATGTGTGTGTGTTTGTGCTCATTGCCCATCCATCATCAGCCAGCTCCTCTAAAAAGCTATTATCTGTGCAGTGAAAGTGGGGTTACATCTGAATTGGCTGCATCATGAGGCTTGTCCAGAGAGCTCTTCACTCCCACCCAAACAAAGAACATATTCCAGTTTGATTGGCTGTGCTGTAGCAAATCCACAGTCACGTTGATGTGCTGGAATTATTTAGATAAGAGAATTAATGTAACAGAGTGTTGCTTTAAAAGGGAATATGTCTCTATTGTATTCTAATTCAAGACTTAGAAAGTCAAACACTCTTCAGGACATTCTAGACACAGTTGAAATAAATAACAATGGCTACAAAAGAAAGAATATCACATTTCCACTGTTCTGCACCAAATCAGCCCCTAGGTTAGACAGCTTCTACAATCATTTATTAAGACATTGTGTGTGTCTAGGAGAGTATTGTGTGTGTTCAAGGGAGTTGCAAAGAAGAGGAAATAATTCAGGAAGCCGCAGAACAGTCAAGATAGGGAATACACTCACCCTCTCTGATAAATATGTATTTTCAAAAGTCCTTCTAGAATACATTTTGGTCATCCATGGGTGCGTGTATGATTGTATACATGTGTGTCTGTGCATTAGGGAGAGCTGTTATGTTTTTGTGAGTGTAACCACCACCTGGAGACAGTGGTGTCTATGATGAGACGAGCATTCTGTTTTTGAGTTCCACGTTAATGACACACCTTGGGAGGAGACGATGGCGTGCCCGGGAGGTCTCTAGAGCTTCACCTGGGTGTGATAGCGGTAATTACGCTGGGAGAAGTCCCACGTTCCAGTGGGCTAGACCATCTTCAATGTGTTAGAGACTCCACGGAACTGGAATTTTTAAGGAGGAGTAGGTTAGGAAAGTGAAGAATGACATTGATTGGACTGGTGTGTAAATTAGAAGGTAAATGTGTATGATCCAGTTATACAGGTTCCTTATAGTTTGAAATATTATGTATGTACTATGCACATTTGGACATGATGGGTCTCAAACCCATACCTCTCCTTTTACTTTGTCTAGTACAGTCCCTTCACATGTTAGTTAGTGGATGTAGAAATACTTCACACTTATCAAATGGATAAGTGTGAAGTACAATGGAACAGAATGACAGTTGAATTAAACACATTTAACAGAATCTCCAGAGAACAGAAAGATGTGTGCTATGCAGCCAAATCTAAAAAGGCTAGAAATATCTTTCATTCATATAAACCTTATTTGACACTTGTGAGACAGACATTATTATTATAATTTAGAGAACAGTAAGAGCAATAAAGATCAATGATATCCTTCTTGAGAGTTGTTTTACATTAGGTATTAAAATAGTATTGATTTACCATTAACAATATGAAGAACAATGCCATTTCCTTTTTTCAAACTTTCTTCTAGAGCTCAACAGGGAACCCATCCAGCAGTAGTGAAGATGAGTATATGAGCCCCGGGGACAGGGACAGCTACATCTGCGCCGTGTGTCTGGATGTGTACTTTAGTCCCTACATGTGCACTCCCTGCCACCACATCTTCTGTGAGCCTTGTCTGAGGACCCTGGCAAAGAACAACCCCACCAATACCCCCTGTCCACTCTGCAGGACCATCATCACACATGTCTACTTCCAGAAAGGTAAAGTCTGGTTGTCTGTGTGATGGGGTGGTTGACAGGTTTCGATTTGAGTTCAGTGTATCAGGTATTAGTATGTATTTATTCCAAGATGTGCATATTGCATGCCATCTGGCCACAATACACATTTGAAGGTACAAATTTAAACTTGCTGACCTTCTTACCATAGAGCACTTTGAGATTACAAAAGCAACCTTCCTTCTCCTGTTTTTGTGAGCACATCTGAATGTGTGTCCATGAGTTTGGCTTGTAGTTATAATGTAGTTAGGCAGCAGAAACTCAAGCTACTGATAGTGGACGAGCCCCAGCTGCAGAAGTCCCTCTGGGGGCTGAAACCTGGGACCAGATGTGTCAGTCCTGCTTCCTGTCTCCAAATGAACATCTGATGATATTACACACTTCCATGTCAATAGATAGATTATGTAGACTGATATTTTTTAGGGAAATTATAAAAAATGTGTTTGTGTGAGTGCGTTTGTGTGTTTTCAAGTACATTCTGAATACAGCGGTGTACACATACTGACTGACTATCATTCACACCAACTCACCAATGTGATTGTCCAGTTAAGGTTGGAAAACTATCATAGTATGTGATGTAATTGTTCTTAAATACTGTACAGTCGTAGTTCAAACTCACATTTTCCCCTAACATAAGTGAAAGATTTAACATATATTATATAATCTATCTTTTTAGTTTCCTTTTTTTCTCACTTTTTTTCTCCAACTTTAACTGCTGTTTTTAGATCTCTCCACAAGTTTTCAGTGGAATTCAGATTTGGAGTCGGAGTTTGGTATAGCACAGATGGTGTGCTTTACCCAAAAGTCTTTATTTGGTTTCATCTGTCCACAGGACATTCTCCCAGAAGGATGTTTGCATGTAAAGATGTGTTTTGGCAAATTGCAGTCAGGCTTCCTAATGTCCTTCTCTCAGCATTGGGGTCTACCTGGGTCTTTTTATCTTTAACATCCTTTCATTGAGTTGCTGATGGATGGTGTGAGTTGAAACTGTTGCATCTCATGTCTGAAGGTCATTTTAAATCTGTGTGGCAATCGCTTTCTCCACCATTCGAACAATCCTTTTCTGAAATCTTCCATTAAGTTTTTTCTTACGTCCACACACATTGAGATAGGCTGCCATGGCATGAGCCTTAAACGTCTTGAAAACATTACACACGATGGAAACAGGACGATCAAAGTCTCTCTGGAGAAGGATTTGAGATTGTCCATACTTGGCTACAATCCGGTGTGTCAGATGGCTGAGCGTTTAGGGAGTCGGGCTGTTAATCAGAAGGTTGTTGGTTTGATTCCCGGCTGTGCCAAATTATGTTGTGTCCTTGGGCAAGGCACTTCACCCTACTTGCCTTGGGGAGAATGTCCCTGTACTTACTGTAAGTCACTCTGGATAAGAGCATCTGCTAAATGACTAAATGTAATGACCTCCTCAGATAATTCTCTGGTTGTCTTTCTTTTGTCCATGCACATGGCGAAACAAAACATGAGAATGAGGATTCCTTTGTGAGATGTTGTAAATTATTCAGATTCAACTGGTCACCAGAGACATGTGAACACCGAAACATATTTTAATGTAAAAGAAAATCTGGAAGAAATGTTGCATTATTTGAAAAAAGCACAAGGGTGCAAATATTTTTGGCCACGACTGTAAAACGATGAATACACGATGAGGTTATATAACACTGTCATTTGTTGTTGTGAAAGAGAGAGATGCAGGGGGCATAGCTTGGTAGAGAGAGATTGAGGGAGAGGATATGTTGTTGGAGTTATAGAAGGCATTCTATAACTCCAACAACCTCTCCTCTCTCTAAGAGTCGGTGCTTATGAGGACATTGAACATATCAAGGGTTCTTGAGAGTGATTGGGTAGCCAAGGATTTTAGATGTGAGTCTTTTGTTGATTATTACAGCCATGGTGACTCTGAGGACAACAGCAAGAACTGGGGGTTGGGGTTCTGGTTTTGTATTAACTGGGCCATGATGGTGCTTTACTTTGTTTTTATACTGTATGTCAGCACCTTAATTAAAAGGAGTGAAATAATAAAAACAATCAAACCAAATCTTCCAATATTTGGGGATGTAATTGGGTTATGATGTGTTTTTTTTATTTATGGCTGTTGCAGAGTTGAACCACACAGCTCGAGCATACTTCCCAAAAGAGTATATCTCCAGAAAGCAGAACTTCCAGAAAGCCAGCTGTGCAAAATGGCCTCTTCCAAGTTGTAGGAAACTATTTCGTATTTTTGGGGGTGAGTGCAACAATGTATTTACATGTTTTATTTCACAATGTCATGATAGCATGGGCTACTACACAAGTAATACGAGGAACAGTAGCAAAAGATGAAATATAGATCCATGGGTAAAAGAGATGGGTTTCAAATAGCATAATATCAACTTATAGCACAAGAAAATGATAACACACAATCCATATGATTTCTTAAACAGGTTTCCAGAGACCTGCTAGCCCCATTGCCAGGCGTCAATTTCCCCATGGAGGTTACCGCCTAGACGCCATGGACTTTGAGGACGATTCTCGGGGCTGGCGCTTCGACATGGACATGGTGATCATTTACATCTATTCAGTCAACTGGGTCATCGGCTTCTTTATATTTTGCTTCCTCTGCTACTTCTTCTTCCCCTCATTTTGAAGACATTGGCAGGATGGATGAATAACTGGATCGATTAATGAATGGATAGATGAATGGAAAGATGGGTGGATTAAAAGACATATAGCGTAGTTCTTTTAAACTATTTCTATTTTCTGGAAATGTCCAAGACTGCCATCTCTGTTAGTCATAGACTGTACTTATTTAGGTTATGTAATGGGTGATTTGTTAATATTTTACAAACTCTAAACCCTTAATTTCTTACAGCATTTAATTTCAACAGTGAAACTTTTTAAAATCTAAATATCCTATTCAAAAGGAAAGTTATTTCCTCAAATGCCTTATTAACCAAATACAGTTCTAATTTGTTTCTCAGTAGTGCATCTTTGATGTTGATCGTTGATCCAAATCATGCTCTTTCATGCTTGACTAGCTCTTCTGTTTATGTTGTGTAGTTTGATTAAAGTCTACATGTGTAGTCTTTACAATTAGACAGCTTGAAATACTCTTCAAATTGTATTACTACATTATTGTATTTACAGATACACGTCATGTACGTATATACAGTGTACCCCAAAAACTTGAAAGACAATGTTGAGATTTTACATCGTAACGAACCTGGGTGATTACATTTTTTATTTCTGAGGAAGATTTTAACAACGTAGCCAAACCAGTGTGCTTCACAGATGATGGTACTGTATTCACAACAACACAGAATACGAGTGTTCATAGTAATTTTGGGTTCAATACCAGTATGTTTAAGGATTTCAGCTGAAACTCACAATAAAGCAAAAATAATGAGCTCTTTTCTTTTGTGCACTCTGTCCTTCTTACATCTTTGCTGAGGTAGTATTTATCATGAACTCAAGTAATAATACCAATACAATCGAAACACATTAGAATTATAATGTTATCGACAGTCCTCTGTGTTTAAATACCAGCCTCCCAAACCCCCTGTGAGACGTTACCCAGGCCAAGAACATTTGATGTGCTGTTCCTGGGTTTAAAGGTGATTTCTAAATAGTTCCAATTTGGAACAGCAACAAGCAGAAACCTTCTTTGTTTCAGCCCTCAGCTTCAGTTTCTGATTGGCTCTCAGTGAAGATGTGGTATATTCTACCCTCCACTCCAGGTACCACAGCCACAGCCACGGCTTCTCCCAGGAGCTTTTCGTTCACACTTTTCTCAATGGCTGCAAAAAACAACAGTTCCACATTGTCTCAAACAAAAATGGAAACAAACCAAGATTTCATAACAAGGTATTTCAACCATGCATATGTTCTTAAATAAATAAATCATTTTCTTTAAAGGAATATATAAACATACAAGAATGCATGCATGGATAAACAAATAAGTAAAATCAATCAATGGATGAATGAATGACACATCTGCTTACCGGACACTGAAGGGCTGTCAGAGACCTTGATAAGACCCATTCTATGACCAGACCTGCAGGTCTTCAGTCCTCTGACTATCATGCCTGACTCAAAGTGGTTGACTAGGATGGTGGAGAGGATTTGGGCATTCTCAATGTCAAAGCTCAGAGGGCAGCCTTGGAACATCGTATAGCCATCTTTGCCCTGAAGACATTTTGCAGTATCAATTGATTCACTAAATTATTCAATACAACCACTTTTTGTGTATTTGAAAGCCTGCTTCTTTTTTTGCTTGTTTATTCCACTAAGGTTGCACTGATTTGCCAAATAAAAGCATAGGACATGTATGGAGAAATACCTTTGTTAGGTATTCTTTCATTGCCACCAAGTACCTCCTCGTTTTATCCAAACTCTTCCCTTGAACTTTAACTGTTTTAGCAATGACCCTCGCTCCTGGTTTTTTATTTGGATCAAAGCCAAATTGTATCCCCGCAACCTGTAGAAATCTGATGTCACAATACCAATACATGTTTTTCATATTCACATACACATGTGAAGATAACGACACATGATTATTTGCTGGCTAGATCAAAAGAACATTTTGAATCATTGTCAGGAAAGCGTGTTGTGCCAACCAACACATAGACTCCAACACACATTGAAAATGATTGAGCCTCTTTGCTTGGTATGGCTGTACACAAGCTAGCTACCTGCCATCCAGTTCTGGGTAGTTCCTAACCCCGTTCTCCAAGCCCTCATACAACTGCTGTCCGGTGGCCTCCACCACCAACACTAGGTCTTTGATGGGTAGGATCTGTAGCAGGTCACGCATAGTCAGGGGCCCAGTTGGGTGAATACGGTCTGACCGCAGAGTACCTGCAACACATGGCCATGAGACAACCTGCACCAAGCTGTCCCCATTTGATTCCTCAGTATGAGGAAAGTTATGGATGAAACAGGAGTGTAATAGTCCCTACATAAACCTTTCACTATGTGAATTCAACCCCAATCTAAAGGGTTGAGAATGTACAGTAATAACCTGAGTTGAGAAGGGCCACCTCAGCATGGGTGGCCTCCAGCATAGCATTGGTGATGAGATTTCCTATGTTGCACTCCCCTCGCCTCACTGTGGCACAGCGTCCATCTAGTTCAATGTCCATGTGACAGATGACCTCTCCTAGCACATGCTGACAGAGTGAGAGAGTGTGTGAGAGAGAAAGAATGAAGCTTTCTTTAATTAAACTGAGTACAATTTGTTTGAATTGCGGGAATGGGAAATAGATATATGTATTCATAGAGTATGCTATTTAGAGAGAGAGAGAGAGAGAGAGAGAGAGAGAGAGAGAGAGAGAGAGAGAGAGAGCAAGAGAGTGAGAGTGAGAGTGAGAGTGAGAGAGAGAGAGAGAGAGAGAGAGAGAGAGTGAGAGTGAGAGTGAGAGAGAGAGAGAGAGAGAGAGAGAGAGAGAGAGAGAGAGAGAGAGAGAGAGAGAGAGAGAGCAAGAGAGTGAGAGTGAGAGTGAGAGTGAGAGAGAGAGAGAGAGAGAGAGAGAGAGAGTGAGAGTGAGAGTGAGAGAGAGAGAGAGAGAGAGAGAGAGAGAGAGAGAGAGAGAGAGAGAGAGAGAGAGAGAGAGAGAGAGAGAGAGAGAGAGAGAGAGAGAGAAAGAAAGAGGGGGATTTTGCTCCTTTTACCTTTTCAGTGCCTCTGTGTCCCCTGTACATCACTACATACCACATAAAGCTTTTTTTGCATGTGGGTGTTACAGTAACATCTTTGCAATATGAAGTGTGAAATCAATAGAAAATACAAATATTCTGAGAAATAGAACAATATTATACACAGTATAGACCTACTGCACCTAGACCTACCTGAATGTTGTTGGTGTATCCATTCACAATCTGCTTGATCTCATTGTCTTCCTCCAGGTGTTTCATGGTTGAGATCTTATGGCAGCTATATTTAAAAGTCATGTCTTGGTCCCTGACAACATCAATTTTTGACATATATCTAAACTCAGAACCACTTTTTACTATCAGTATCCCATTCACCTCCAGAACTCCATACTCATGATCATGGCCCCCTAGAATGAGATCCAGACCCCTGGATTCTGACGCCAACCTGATGTCATTATGCCATCTCATGTGTGTAAGCGCAATGACCAGTTTGGCTCCCTGCTCTCTGAGTTCTGCAGAAAGAGCATTGGCAGTCTCTACGTAGTCAACATAGATGATGTTGTTTCTGTCTACAGTTCCCAGAGTCTCCAGCCAATCCTCCTCCACTAGACCCATAAGGCCAATTTTCTGACCATTCCACTCCAGGATATTGCTCACCAAACCGTGCCCCAGGGTTTTATTGGTAAACCTGTTTGCCAAGAAATTACAGAAATGAATTGCATCTACAAGGGCATCCCTAAAATAGCATAGGCACAGTGTTAATTCCTCACAACATCTCCAATTATTGATGATGGCTGATGGACTGTCATTCCACTGTACAGCATTTCTATAGATCTATTAAAAGTAGGTAAAGAGGGGGTAAAAGAGTACCTGTCATAGACATTGCTGAGAAACCAGGGGAAGGTCATCTGTGGAGTCAGCTCCTCCAAGACATCCACTCCAAAATCAAACTCATGGTTGCCTTGAATGATTAAAACATGAAGATCCATCAACAACAAAAATGAGAGGTGGGGAGGGGAGTAATGCACAAATGAATTACCAAGACTTCCTTGGTCTGAATAATATTAATGGATGGCTGGAAGGAACAGCACTTACCATACACAGCGCAATGGACTCCTAATTTATTGAGAATATCAACCATGTGCTTTCCTTTTGTGATTGTACTAAGTATGGAAGGGTTCAGACAGTCACCACTGAAAACTACAAATGGATTCAATGCCTGGAATTCTTTCATAGCAGTGGCAAACCTAGAGTTAAAGACAAGTTAGTGTTATTACTGCTCAGACATGACAAAAGCCCATCGCTGTCCTTTTGCATTGGCGACATAGTTGAAGGCTATAACTTAGCCCAGGTTTAATGTTACTTAAAAAAGCCACGAATAGGTTAGATTTAAAATATTTTAAAGGTGTATATTTTTTTAAAGATGATACCTGGTTAGCCTATTTGGTTAGACAGAAACTGGGGGGGGGGGGGGGGGGGGACGCGACCTAACTGCAGTACTACTGAATAACGTTTAGGTTGTAGCTATATTGTTAGCCATATTGTTAGCTAGCCTAGCTAGAGATAGAGCTAGCCATGTTGGTCCGCAACGTTACCTCGCAGCGCCGCCAACAGGTTCCTCAGATCTAGCCTCTATTTCGTACACATCGTTGAAATGTAAAATAGTAAGTACTACTTCTGGTTCTTTACAACTAGGTACAGCTGGACTACTTTCACTTGACATATTCGACATTGGATTGCTGTTGGAAGTTAAGAGAAATGTATCCTTAGTCCCGTCGATAAATCTCCTTGGAGACTATGCGCTTTTAGTTGTGATGAGAATTGAGCGCGTGAAAGGCAACGCTATAAATTAGGCTACACCTCTGGCATGACTGTTACCTAGATGGGATATTTAAAAACCATCAGCACTACAATAAAAATAGCATGTTCACGACGTATAAATGCATAACATGTACTTATATTAATAGCACTAACTTTTAGATTAAATGTTCTTAGTTCAATACATTTACATATAGGCATAATTGCCCACAAGGCTATAGTTTCAGAAAACTTGGGGGTCTGGCTTGGCGGGTCGTTTTAGTATTCCTGTCCTATGGGTGTGCAGCTTTGCAAGCCACGTCAGGCCTGTAGCAACTGCTCGTCTCGCTCACCAAGGTTAGATACACTCGACTGAGACACTGGAAGAAAAAGACCTTGGGAACTGAATCGCAATCTTGGCACACTGTTTTTGTGCGTTTATTTTCACCCGAAGCCTATGAAACACGTGTGACTGATATACAGTGACATTTTCTATTCTATTTCTATTAAAGCGACGTTTTTTGCATTGTCGAGACAATACTTTGTTTTTGTCAAGTGATTCATGGAAACGCGAAATCATAAGAAATGGTTGTATTTGGTGAAAAGTCGTGAAAGCGATTGTATCCTACGACAACGACAGCGGTGCTTAAGGAAAGAGAGCTCCACCGGTCCCGAAGTTGGTGGTGATTGTCAAGGCTGTATCGTGTAGGCTACCGTCTGCTGGAGTGAAGGTGACTCGCGCCCCCTTTGCAGTCGAGGCAATGCGGAGAGGATTCGCGAGCGCTCATCCGGTTCTTCAGCGCGCCGAGTGTTGCCTTCAAAAATACTTGTATATATTGCTGCTGTCAAGAGAATAGGAAGAGACATAGAAGGAAAGAGAGCAATAATACTAAGTAGGCTATAGCATATCCCTTATAGCATATCCCAGTAGGGATTTGCTTCGTTGTATCTTTCCCAAATTGCCTGGTAACGGAGGAGACGACATAGGACACAAGAGCCAAATACTGTAGAGTTTTGGGAAGATAAACAACGTTCTGTATTAGCGCTGTTTTATTCGTGGATGTGTATGCATGAGTTCTGCACCGAATGGGCGCAAGAACCGCCCCAGATCCGCCGGGAACATCTTTCAGATCGGCAAACCTCCCAATCGAGACCAAGAGAGGAGAGAGAGCACCGAAAGTACCCGCAAAGCCCAACGCGCCGTGGCCGACTGCAGAATGGTGGGTTTGCGACAAGATCGTAGGCTACTGGGTTTCTCTGATGTAGAGTGCACCTAACCCACCCTTTCTTTGTTTGAATTTGCTTGAATTGAAGCATCGCACACGACTGGGATCATTTAACTGCAACTACACTGTGTCGAAATAAGCACATGCCTGCTGCAGAGTGCCCCTAATGTTTTTGCACTTCTAGGACTGGACGTGATTGTTACATATATCATTTTGCATATGGTGCACCACGTCGGCTATTAGAAGTCTAACTGGTTATGTGGGATGGTCTCCTCCGTACATTACATTTTTCTGACGCTTTATGAGATGGACGAAACCTGACTCGATTCACAGGTTCTAGCAGAAACGTCCATATAAATTCTTCATCCGTCTCACCCATCTCTGAACGTCACAGAATCTCAGACCACAGGGCAATAGCAAAATTATTATTGAATTCTACACGGCATCCCAAAGAAAATTGCTTTGTCTTTCAGTTTATTTGAAGTTGTTGATTGATTAGTCCAACTTAGCATCATGTGCTTTTGACAATACACAATGTATATGGTTTAGGTGCAGTTTATTTTTAACTTAATCCTAATATGAAGACATCAATAATGATTACGGTTGGCAAATAATGATTAGGCCACAAACACAGATCGGAATGAAATTTAGTTTCAGGCTGGCTGTACGCAACAGCAAATACAAAGCTATGCTCAGGTTTTGTTTTGCCTTTGCAGTCGTCATAGTCCTCGCAGCTGAATCTGCCTATGCTCGGCATTTATCTTATCTTGTTCTCGACTTTGAAGTCTGCAAGTCTCTAGCCTCTAAACTCTTAGCCTATCTCACATTTTAATGTTTTTTTTCTCCTTTGAAATTGAATGGTCTTGAGTGTCTGCAAAGTCGGAAAATGCTGGTTGGTTATTCAATATCATTCTGATAACAAGCTCACTTTTATTCTGCAGATCGTTCAGGAGTTTAACACCCTCGTGGCCCTGTACCGTGAACTGGTAATCTCAATAGGCGAAATCTCCGTCGACTGCCCCTTGTTACGTGCCGATATGCTAAAGACCCGAACGAAAGGTTGTGAGATGGCCAGAGCCGCCCACCAGAGCCTGACAGTAATATCTGGGTGAGTATAGGTTAGAGGCTGTCCGTGGTCCTGAAAGAGAAACCGCATCGCCGCTCCTTTTTAGTTCCAGCTATACTTTTCCGTTATTTAAGGGATTTTTTCCCCCCCGAAGGTTTGGAAATCATTTGTTGTTTGTCTCCGCTCCCTCCCGTTAGGAGTTGTCGATGCATCCAAAATCAGTCGACATGTCGACTGATTTTCGTAATTCGTAAAAGTTTTTGTTAACATGCAAACTATGTTTGTACAATTTATAGTGAGTGATTTAAAAAAGTCTAACCTGCTCAATAGCTTGTTAGAATGTGTCCAGTCCGATATAGTTATATATTTCAAATAGACTACTTTTATATAGCCTTCTTACAACCGTTATAACATTAAAATAGCATGCTTGTTTTAGTCTCATCTGCCTACATATTTTACATAATGACAATGTGTGGTTAAATATGGAGCCCTTTGCTTTAACCTATCCATCTTTTTAATAATACATTTCCTACCATGTCCTTTAGGTGATTTCATTATGTGTATCCTTCACTGCCTGTTACACGCATGACAAAATCAGAGCATCTCGTTCCTGTGTCACATGGCCTGCTATCCGGGAGTCATGCATCAGTCTTTCTCAGTCCTGTATTGCCGTGACTCACATAGTTTGTGATCAAAGTCCCGACACCATCTTCACAGCCCAGGCAGGATGTCCTAGGAATCCTCAGATATATCTTAATACTCTTAAATGAGTAAGCTAGAAGAGTCCTAATGGAATACCTGTCTCTGCATAAGAAGCCACAATTAAGCCTCAACCACTGCAACACAGAGTATTGCAGAGAAAATGTTAATAAACTATTACTAATTTTAGTTACTAGTATTACAGCTACAGTACCACCACATTTCAATAACTCATATTTACTACAATACCAGGAATTACTTCCTTACTATACATCTCTCTGGATTGTAGTGCATACTATGGTTATGTTAGCAAAGTTTCACTTACCTGGAGTCAAAAAAGCAATCCCTTTACACATGACTGTCCTAATCATCACCCCCACCTGCATCCAAACCCTGTTTTGTATGAAGAAAATTATAAGGACACATCTTCTTTCTCACTTGTCCCAGCAGTCTGATAATGCACACCAACATACATCAACTGCACATACATGATAGGACACATACTGCATTGATCATTTGTGCAAATATGTCATAAAGGTAGATTACCCAGATTTGGGCATGACGGTTTAGTAAGTTAGTTCTCCTGTTTGTTTGTGCGTGTTTGTATTGTTGTACACATTATTATTATTATTATACAACTCTGACTGAGTGGAAGGTGTACTTGCTCTGACTTTTTCTGTACCTCCATAAGACCTGAGGATGGAGAGATCCATCCAGAGATCTGCAGGCTCTTCATCCAGCTGCAGTGCTGCTTGGAGATGTACATCACTGAGATGCTCAAGTCTGTGTGTCTGTTGGGCTCCCTGCAACTCCACAGAAAAGGTAGGACACCGTAGATCAAACCTTTATGCTAGTTCAACTTTGCTCTTGTCTTAGGCCCAGGAATATGTGCATGTGTTTGCTTCAGGGAAAGAGTCGTGCGGACCCCACAGAATTGACAGTAAGGTGGAGGAAAGCTCGGACATTCCCATCCTGGAGGACACCTCTTCTTCACCCATGGACTGTCCTCAGCTCTGCTGGCTAGTGGCCACAGATATAGACAATATAGAGAGGTGGGTCAGTGCCTGTGAGTGAGTAAGTGTGGCCAACGAGTTTGACATTGTTTTCTGTTCATTTCTTTGATACATAATGATAGATAGGAGCCATAAACTGTGATTTGACAGGGACATGAGAGAAATGAAGAATCTTCTCAGCAAACTCAGGGAGACAATGCCTTTACCACTGAAGAACCAAGGTAGGACATCCCATGACCCACAGCACTGTTGTTTATCCTCCGAAATAACCTACGTACATGTATTTTTAATTTAAACACATTTAATGAACAGGAACAATAATGTTTGATCATTCAAGGTATACCGCTCATCTATCTAGTGTCTGGATAATGTACTCCACTTTTCACCCGTCTGCGTGTTTTCTAACAGATGACAGCAGCTTGCTGAACCTGACTCCCTACCCTCTGGTCCGGCAGAGAAAGAGGCGTTTCTTTGGGCTCTGTTGCCTGGTAAACAGCTAAGGGCCCCACCCAGGAGACTGCATATAAAATAAAATAAATGTTGCTCCACAGTCTTCACCACTTGTGTCTGGCACACCAATCTATTACTGCCATTTTCAAGATAGCTCCCTCGTTCTTACTTTGGTTGAAAAGGCTACCCATTTTATTTTGTAATACAAAGATGTAACAAAACCAATTGTCACAAACATATATTTTGAGATATTTTGCCACCAAATTGCTAACTTTTTAGTCCAATATCTTGTTTGTCCAATCTACATGGAAAACAGATTGTGACATAATGTCTACATTGGATTTCTTTAATGTGATGGATTACTGGCTGAATTTGAAATGACATCTGACACCAGTCTGTTACTGTAGAAAATACATACATACAGCACACTTACAGTATAGCGGGTATGAAGTCGGTTAGCATTGAACTGAGTGTGCAGCATTAGGTCTGCAGGGTACTGTATGTTTTGTATGTGTCTTGTTCTGTTGTTTTGTTTCTTGGTGTTTACTACTACACGTAACATTTATTTAGTCTTCCATGAACCAAAAAACTGTACCCAACTTTTACTTTCCAGCTTCAAGCGTAAAACAATACAATATATTACAAAAAAAAATCTTCTTTGCACATATATTACGTCTATAACTGGAAACTTTAGACCTGCATATACTCATACTCTGGAAGTGATGCGCACTAAATTATTTTCCAAGTTGGATTTATTTAGCAAAGTCCTGGAAATTTGGCATAAGCAGGTAGAGTCCCCCTGTGTGTCTGGAACAGTCAATGCAAGTAACAGGGTGGCTTAGCATGGATCTTGTTTATTACTGATCGTAATGTATGTGTAGGGCATGGAGAAGGTTGTAGTTCAAGCTGGTAAAAGCTAAAACAAATTTTACATTGTAATAAAACTTTTTAATATAAAACAGGTGGTCTGTCTGTTGTCATTTGACATAGAATATGCAATTTGCTATTACCTCCACAGGGTGGTGATGTAATTTGAATAATGAGTCAAAGAGTCAAACCAGTAGCTTCCAGTGACCTTGTACTCTGCATTTAAATGACGTCACCAACACTCATGTGTTGCCAAAAAAGCAACACCTCAATGAAACAGTGGTGTGATAGAATGTGCCACTGTGAACTCAGTGTACAGACAACATTTTCAAAGGCAGATTTCACACATGAAGTGTGATAATGAAGTCTTGTAGTTGACCAGGCCGTGAATGCGTGTGAGTGGGCCGAGGGGGTGAAACATCAGGCCGGGGCTGAGGCCTCGCTTCATCCTGTATGGAAGCCGGCTGACGGACAGGAGTATCCAGCCACACTGACGGTATTGTTTGGTATGTCGTTTTGTCGATGCATAAGGGAACTGGCACCCTTCTCAGTCGGCTAGCGTGCCACCAAGTACCATCGGTGAGGATGAACAGGCCATTCCCAACTGCTGGGTGACTTGTAGAGGGGAAGACGCAAAACATTTTTTATTTTTTTAAACACTTTTATTGTCATGGTGGGGCCTACGGACCCTGATCCAGTCTCGTAGACAGGAAAGTGAAGGTGCTAGCATCAAAGAAAGTGTGGAAGCAGGTGTTACCTGGATTTAATGTAGAGCAGATTTGGGAGAAAGTGGTGGTGAATCTCAATAGTTAAGAATGCACATAATTACATTTTCACTAAAGTGGTGCTCCATCAGATAGACATGCCGGTCTATCAGATGTGCGATGTATGTGGGGTGAGTGTGTGGTATTAGAGGGGTTCAACGTCCAATTAAGGGACTTAGTAGATAGGTACTGGGGACAGGAATGAATAAGTGGGTTTGAGTCGAGGCGAGATTTGTTTTCTTCGTTAAATGTTATTTTCTGTTCTACTGTAGACCTGTGCTTTCTGAATCTGACTCAAGGAGGTGTGGGCGTCGGCCCGCAAAAAAACAAACATTTTCTCACTTTTTTGTTGGCAAAATAGCAACCAAAAAAAAACAGATTATCACAATTATTTAGCGGGACAGATATTATTGCTCAGGAGCCAGTTTTGTCCCACGGTCCGCATCAGCCTCCTCCCTGACCCCAACCCTATCCTGGATCCTGCTCCAGAACTTTACTCTGCTGCCACCTGGAACGCCTTTTCTAACCCCTCTAACACCCCTAACCACAACCCCTCCACTGATCCTGATCTGAACCTCTGCCAAGGTGTGATGACTGCTCTCCCTTGGTGATCTAAGGTTACAGAAATGAACAGACTGTACGGATAGGGGATTACAAAGGGTTGGGCTACTAAGGTGTGTCTTTGTAAATGTATCATAAACATGTATATATATTTGGGTGTGTTTTTGTGTGTGCCTTTTTGTGGAATACTCACATTATACAGAAAATCCTGTCTCCAAAGCATGTTGGGATAGCCAGCACTTCTGCTACATCAGCACTTCTTTACCCCTTTATCTTCCCCTAACCTTAGGAATGACCTATTTGCTTATTTATTAAAACATGTCTTATTTATGTTGAGGTAGTGCATTCCCTGACCTAAAGTCTTACCTCCAAGTAGCATCCTACCCATGGTTAACTTAACTCCCAGATTTCCCCTTATTTTTGAGTTAGGAAAGAGGGTGATCTGGGACTGGGAGGGGGTTTAAGGTTAGTGTACACGGGCACAGGGGCTCATTATCTAGACCCAAGAGAAAATAAAATGAAAAGATTGAGAAAAAAAACAAAGGAGAAAACAAAAGATTTAAGAGAAAAAGAATGAATACAAGTTTATTTTCCTTCCTTTTACAGGAAGATCTAAAAAAATGAATACGTGCAAAGAAAGCGGAGGGGGGAGAGGAGGTTTAAGATCAGGGTTGTAGAGCAAAGGAGGGGTTTTATTTGGGAATGGGGGGGTGGGTTTAGGGTGAGAGGAGGACGATATTTGGATATAGGCTTGGGGGGGACCTCTACTAAAAGGGAGGACATACATAGGGTTACCTAAATCTAAACCCCACCCCACCTCTGATCCTAAACCTAACCTCTCTATCATTCCTGTTCCTCTGCTCACAAATCCCAGAAACAGACAGACCTCCAACCACAACTCCCTCCCCAGACCAGCAGAGGGCAATCATCCCCCTAGTAACCACATTCTCACACATAATCAGGCCCCTACACCATGCACTCCACAACACACATCAGAGCCGGCCCAAGGCATAAGCGAACTAAGCGGCTGCTTAGGGCCCCATGGCCACCAGAGGGCCCCAAAGAGCTCATGAAATTACAGCTTAATTAAAAATAATTATATATTATGTTAATGGTAATTATACAAATTCGGAGGGCCCCCTAAATCAATTCTGCTTAAGGCCCCATAAAGGCTTGGGCCGGCCCTGAAACACATACCCACCTATGGAACCATACAGATCTGGAACCATACCGATTTTTTTTTAAGTCATACAAATACACACATACATACCAAATTCAGTAACATGCCCCAACTGCCAAACCCCACACCAACCACTCACTACAGAAAAATACAATTAATTACAAACCCCCACAGCCAGACCCCGATAACCTCACCAACCATACACACGTCCAACCCAGCGGAGGCATGTAGAAAGGAAGTGGGTCACTCTTTTAAACACAATCACACCAACAGGACTAAATGAAAAAAACTAAACAGGGAGTCAGGTGGCTGAGCGGTGAGGGAATCGGGAAATTTAAATGTAAATGTAAACAACACATTTTCACAAAGGAACAGAGACGATATATACAAGATTAACAAAATACCTCATCACTCCAGCTGTTTGTATGTTTTTGACATACATACCCATAACTGTGGCAATCCTGGTGCTCGAGTGATCCAGGGGAGGTACTTCCCGCTCCCCGACCAGCTAACAAGGACCACAGTTGCGCCTCGTCAGCCAATCAGGGCGAGGCACAGCATAAAAGCCGGCCAGTAAAGGATCAAAAGGGAGCAATTGAGGTGAGAGCCACATTGAAAATTACATGCCTTCTTGTTATCTTTTTTGTCCAGCTTAGAGAGACACCAGGACCATGTGAGATGACCGTGGACCTTTCCCTCCATTGAGGGTTAGGTTAATTGAGGATTGCTTTACTTTTGTGTTTTCTGTTAAATAAATGCCCTACCTGGGCTAAACCTGTCCCTGATTGTGTCGTTTTTTGGGGTCATACGAGGTCAAAGCATGAGTGAGCTGCGTGGTTACTACGGTACACATATCCATACATACACACATATGCACACATACAAGTTTACATGCTTATGGTCACCTGCATTGTCTTTAATACAAAAATATAAATAAATGGTCAAATTGTAATTGTAGTTCCAGGGCATCACTTAGTGGTCACTTTTATGAACTGCCCCTGTGAACTGCCCCTGTGGAAAAGACAAAATAAACAAACACCTTTACGGGTGTCCACAATAGTAGAAAACTGGTTTCTAGGACACTGCAAGCTTCTCACGTCAGGCTCATTTGTCCAAGACTAAAATCTGATCAATTTGGAAAACTAAGTAGGTGTGCTTTGGGAAATTAGCTTGTCATGAAGAAAAATATCACAAAGAAATCTGAATTGCTAGATTTTATTGATGGATTGTTTTACAAAATGGTTAGTACAGCAACTGAGTAGACTTCCACATGCTGTGGAAACTTAGCCACAGCACACTTTTTTAACTGATACACGAGGCAAGCACTAAAGCTCAAACAGCAAATACAATTTGGTCAAGCACTTCTTTTAATGATTGAATTCATAGAGGAGACACTGCCTATACATTTTCTAGTTGTCTTACATGAAGTAAAATTGATATGAACAGGATTTTATACACCCTCAGGAGTTCTCCTGCAACAGCGGACATTAGGATTTGACACGTCATTTCTAAAAGCAATGTTTTTTTGTTGTTGTTTTTTTTACTGTATTCCATTTATACCGATTTTTTGGGGTGATATCATTACACATTGAAATCAACGATTGAAATCACCATTCTTCAAACGTAATCAAATAGTTCACTATGTTGTCCCATGGTCTCTTTCACAAGTTAAACACATCAGTTTAAACTATGGTTTCTTTGATGACATTGATCTGTCCTCAGATAACTATTTCAGACATAGACATCACATAAATCATTGTGAATCTGCCTATGCAACAGTTTAAGGATTTTACTTTGTAACTACTTTTACATCTGTGTAAGTGAGACCATAGTAGGTTCCACTGGTGTTAAACTTCAGAACACTGTTATTGAGACAGGTAATTTCCACTGTGGCAGTGTAGGGGAGATCAACTGTAACTCTACCAATAGTGACGTCAACATGTACGGTCTTCCCAGCAGGAACACTAACCGGAAAAGACAGAGTCTCAGTAGTGGATGTCTCTTCTTCTAAAGTATGTGTGCTTTCTGTTCCCACTGTGAAGCTAAATCCAGTAGATACTTCTATTACCTCTGGAATTCCTGCTTTCACCTCAATGTTAAAGCTTGTTTCTAACTTGTTGGTCACAGACCACGATGACTTTTTGGTGACGGTTTTAGACGTTTCCAATGTGTATTCTTGAGTGACAGTAGATTTGTTTTCGTAGGTCATGGACTTGATTTCCTCAACAGCCACCTGGGGTATTACATCATGAAGTGTGGGGTACTGGACATCCTTCAATACGGTAGACTTGATGGTATTAATGAATTGGAAACCTAAGGAATCAATGTCTGAACCAGACCTTCCACAAAGTCCAACGCAGATCCCAGAGCCAACATCAATATGGTACTCAGTTTTCAGCCCCCATTCGGTCATTTGAGGAAAGAACTCCCGTGAGGAACTTGTTCGGAATTTTATAGCACCCAAACGTGTTCCAGCACCATTTCCCCACAGTGAAAGCTTGGTGATATGCTCTCCATCCCCGAACTCAAATTCAGAAAAATCCCCTGCAGGATTTCCAAATTCTTGGTTTTGACCATCAGTAAGCCAAATCTTCAAAGCCTTCACCCGCGAGCTCACAACCCACACCCATATCTTTTTCAGTGTTGCTCCACTGTTGGTACCACTGAAGTCAAAGGCAGAACCTCCTTGTCCTCCAATAACTAAGATGGGCGAAAGGTATGACATTCTTGATTTGATGTGAACCTTCAAAGAAATGGAATACATTAATACATATGACAGGAATCTATATTTTATCCAAAAAAAACATCCATCATTTTCTCAACTCATCTAAAATGTTTCACCTGTGCCAAAAACTTGCCTATAGACAACTCCAGATATTCAAAATGTATTATGGCATTCACTCTGAAGGCTAACATAAAGGGGTTTTGGTTTTCTGATAACCAAATGGTGATTACAGCCTTTCAGCATAGAAACACCTGTAGCTTTGGAAAGTAACAAATCATCAACCTGCCGGAATCAAGTACTTTACAACTGCTCATTGCATTTCAATGAACTATACAACAATGTGCCCGTACAACAGCTAGTAATGTATTGTCTTGTAAAAAGTCCCAACATTACATTATTCTTAATAAGGAAGAGCTATAGTGCATTCATGCCAGTCAGGTTTGTTAATTAATTTACTCATTAATATTATGAAGATGGTTAGATACACAGCATGGCCATTTTTGGTGAGGTTTTGTCTGAACTTAAAAAAGAAGAAAATTGCTCTTAAGTTAAATGGATTGTATAAATTAGCCAATTAGATAGGCCAACACGTTGTATTTCGCTGTCATGTTGAAATGCCATGTTATTATGACATTTCCATAAGTCACTCAATTCACAATTATACAAAACTAAAGGGCGGCACATATTTGACCTATTAACTAATCATGGTCCGAGTTATTGATTTAGGTACTAAAAGGTTAAAACACGCACATCCAGTCCACCTACCAAAATGACAAAAGATGATATTCAAATATATAGCCTACAATAAAGTATGAACACTGGCTTTCTGCTTCCATGAAAAAGGCAGCAATTATTTAGCAAAGCGGAAGGTCTTCATAATCCGATAAAACATTTAGCACTAAACTAACATACTTACAGGGCTTTAGCAAAAGTTGTGATGTTCCTCACCAGACTGATTTTTCCAGATAACAGCTATACAAGAAACGAAAATCCATTAAATAGAGTTGTCCCTGCCCCCACTTACCACCATCTTGGAGAGAAGTAGTGGATGTGTCATAAACACACACACCCAAACACACAGAGTCAGATATGGTTCTTAGTAAGGGCTGACTGTAACTGGTGTTAGTAAACACAAGTTGTAGGGCAGATTAGATTAGACATTTATCACAGGATTGCTCAATTTCTGAGTTTTGATGCCACTGTTTCAACTGTGAAGATGATCACCATGACCTCTTGCACCAAAGAAAATGACAGTGTGGGTTACAGCCTTTCACCATTGCATGGAGCCATTTGTTCTTCACAGATCACACCCATCAAGTCAAAGAGAATAGTAACTGGTCCAACTCTATGTCCAAGCCCATGGTATCTGTGGAGGAACACAGTCATCACAGTAGACTCTCCCCACACAAGTCCAATGACTTCATAACTTTCGTGTAGGTCCGTACTATAGCAGTTTGCAGACATACAACACAGATGAGACTCAGGAGAGTAAATTAGAGATAATGGTAGTGGGAGGGTGTTGCACTTTTCTGCTTCTCTTTTCCTCCAGCCACTTCTTTACCTTCTCACACTTTCAAATTGTTTAAACAAGTCTCTATACTCTATTCTCTCTGTATTCTGCACGAAATATTACTGTGTAATACTAATGTGTTTATCAAAACATTCTGGCATAAAAATATAAACAGTTGCATCAAAACTTGCATTGAAACTTGAACTGAAATTGAGCAATTCTGTGGTAAATGGTTCCTCTATTTACATTTACATTTATTCATGTAGCAGACGCTTTTATCCAAAGCGACTTCCAAGAGAGAGCTTTACAAAGTGCATAGGTCACTGATCATAACAACAAGATAGCCACAAAACATTGCGAGTAGCCAAAACATGAAGCACACATTGTGAACAACCAAAGTAAGTGCCAAAGGGAAAAACCATAAGAGCATGTAGTTAAACAAGTTACAATTAAACAACATGAACTGCTATAAGTGCAAGTGTACCTGTGGAAAAAACAAGCAACAATAATAAAAACAATATATCACAGCGAGTACAAAAAATTTAAATCAGTTACCACTAACCACAAGAGCAACAAGTCTCTGAGCAAGAGTCATTGTGATCCTTGAGGAAACTAACATCGGGTCAAGCGAACCATTCCTAAGGGTCGTTGTACTCCCGGAACAAGTGCGTCTTGAGCCTTTTCTTGAAGGTGGAGAGACAGTCAGTGTCTCTGATGGAGGTGGGGAGTTGATTCCACCACTGGGGGGCCAGACAGGAGAAGAGCTTGTGTTGGGACCGGGCGTTCTTGAGCGGTGGGACCACCAGGCGGTTGTCTGAAGAAGACCGTAGGTGACGGGTGGGGGTGTAAGGCTGCAGGAGAGACTTGATGTAGACGGGTGCAGTCCCGTTCACTGCTCGGAAGGTCAATACCAGGGTATTGAATCTGATACGGGCCATGATAGGTAGCCAGTGGAGAGAGATGAGGAGCGGGGTAACATGGGAGTGTCTGGGTAGATTGTAGACCAGGCGGGCCGCTGCGTTCTGAATCCTCTGAAGAGGGCGGGTTGCACATGCTGGGAGACCAGCGAGCAGCGAGTTGCAATAGTCCAACTTGGAGAGGACAAGTGCTTGGACTAGCAGCTGGGTGGAGTGCTCAGACAGGTATCTCCTGATCTTCCGGATGTTGTAGAGGGTGAATCTACACGACCGGGAGACCGCAGCAATGTGGGCCGTGAGGGAGAGCTTGTCGTCCATGGTAACCCCAAGGTTCCTGGCAGAGGATGAAGGGGTCACCGTCGCAGATCCCAGGGTGATTGAGAGATCGTGGGAGATGGAGGGTTTAGCCGGGATGATGAGAAGTTCTGTTTTGGCGAGGTTCAGCTGGAGGTGGTGCTCGGTCATCCAGGCGGAGATGTCTGTGAGGCAGGCCTCAATCCTAGCTGAGATCCCCGGATCGGTCGGGGGGGAACGACAGGTACAGCTGCGTGTTGTCAGCGTAGCAGTGGTAGGAGAAGCCATGGGAGGTGATGATTGGTCCAAGTGAGGTGGTGTACAGAGAGAAGAGGAGGGGTCCAAGGACGGAGCCCTGTGGGACACCAGTGGAGAGCTGGCGAGGGCCTGACAGTTTGCCTCCCCAGGAAACCTGGTAGGATCTTCCCGACAGGTAGGATGAGATCCACTGGAGTGCAGTGCCAGTGATGCCCATCTCAGAAAGTCTGGCGAGCAGGATCTGGTGGTTAACCGTATCAAACGCTGCAGAAAGGTCCAGCAGAATGATGACGGATGACCTGGAAGCCGCTCTGGCAGACTGGCAGTCTCTGTGGAGTGGCCAGTCTTGAAGCCCGATTGGTTGGGGTCAAGCAGGTTGTTCTGAGAGAGAAAGTTAGACAGTTGGTTAGATACAGCACGTTCAATTGTTTTTGAAAGGAAGGGTAACAGTGATACCGGTCTGTAGTTCTGGAGGACGGCAGGGTTAAGGGAGGGTTTTTTGAGTAGAGGGGTAACTCTAGCCTGTTTGAAGGCAGAGGGGAAGGTGCCAGAGGTAAGAGAGGAGTTTAGGACATGGAGAAGAAAAGTTATGATGGAGAGGGAGATGGTTTGAAAGAGAGGGGAGGGGATAGGATCAAGGGGACAGGAGGTGGGGCGATGAGAGAGAATGAGGTCAGAGATCTCTGCCTCAGACAGGGGAGAAAAAGAGTTTAGACATTTAGTTGGGTCAGTCATGGAGGGTGAGAGGGTAGGAAAGGTGGGTTTAGGGAACCGACTGCTAATGTCGGCGACTTTTTTCTCAAAGAAGGAGGAGAAGTCGTCTGCTGTCAGGGTGGAGGGAGGGGGTGGGGGAGGTGGGTTAAGAAGGGTGGAGAAGGTAGAAAAAAGTTCTGCCCTACCACATGAGTTTTCCAACACCAGTTACAGTCAGGGCTGACTGGTGGTTCCTAAGAACCATATCTGACTGTGTGTTTGGGTGTGTGTGTCTGTGACACATTTAACATTTAGGGGTACTGCCTGTACTCGCTCTCCAAAAAACACATTTGCAAATAAGAATAAGAATTGCAATAAGAATTAGGCTAATGTCATGATGCTAATACTTCAGTGAAATAGTAGACTACTGTTTCCGAAAGTAGATGTACTTCCTTAATAATATCAGCTTATATTGTACATTACACATCACAATTGTGTGTCATATCACAAAGTAAAATGAGTAAATAGTTATCACCCTGGCCTCTTTGCTTGTGGCGTTTCTGCAGCTGCCTTGCAGTAAAGCTATAGTTAGCCTAGCTATCCCCCAAGTTAACAGATTGGAAACCAATGTTCTGCCAAAGGTAGTCACGCGTGTTTTCGTGACGTAGTGACGTTAGTAACGTCAGTGACTGTGGCTAGCAAATTAGCCACCGTTAGCTTCACTTTTCGCCACAAAAACGTAACTTGAGCCTAAACCATGCAACGGAACGTAAATCCCAATAGAAGCAACTCAATCGCTACCAAGACGAAACTTTTGACACCTAGGTTGTCTATGTAGGCCAAATATTGACTGAGTTTTAGGGGGGCAAAAAGAATAATAATATATATGTGAGAGAACAAAGGTTGTGCTCTCGCCGAAGTCTTGAGCACACCCAATAAATGCTTTAAACATCAGTAGAAAGGGAAAACTTAGTGTGGAAGTTAAAGTCAGAATATAGTTTAGGACTCTTTTACACAGGATTGCTCAATTTCTGAGTTTTGATGCAACTGTTTCAACTGTGAGGCTGCCACCTATCACCATTACCTCTTGCACCAAGGAAAATCAGAAGAGAACCCTGTTTCATTCTACTTTCACCGTTTAGTATTTTAAAGTGTAAATTAACAGTACAAATGTATGTTGTATGCTTTTTAATACATGCAATATTTCAAAAGAATAAGCATGCATACTTATATCAGTTGTAAAATGTAAGTAGGCTACATCCATGAAAACTCTTTTTGTCTGTCTTTCTCCATTTTAACGTTTTTTGTGAAGGACTTTGTGACCTGGTTCTGCGAAAGTTGCTATACCAAATAAACTTTAAATATTAACTGGTGCCAGTGACAGATGATTGAACTGGCAGGCAAAGTCCTAAAGTTACTTCGGCCAGATTATTAAATAATAATTTCCAGTTTAAACTTTCATCTGTTGACAGATGGTGTAACATTTAAGGGTAGTGCCTGATCATATCGCAAGCCTGATCCTAATCAGGTCTTTCTGTGGTGATTCTTAACCCTGTAGGACCCGGTTTAAAATTACACCTCACCTTTTGCTCTCCCAAAAACATATTTGTAAATAAGATTTGTTTTTAAAGACCACATTTACATAGCCAAAAAATAAAAATAAAATAAAAGAGCAATTAAAAAGCTAAAAGCCCAATCGTAATTTTACAACAAAGGGTCTTATAATAATTTACAGTTTAACCTTTCATCTGTTGAGAGATGGTGTTAACATTTAAGGGTGGTGCCTGATCATATCGCAAACCTGATCCTAATCAGGTCTTTCTGTGGTGGTTTCTAAGAACCATATCTGACTCTGTGTATTTGGGTGTGTGTCTGTGACACATCCACTCAGTGGCGAAATGTATATTATTAATATAATTTAAATTTCCTTTACAGTGATTTATTGGGGGGGACAAATCATATTTTTCCCAGGATGGGGGAAATTTCCGCCTATGCATCCACTACTTCTCTCCAAGAAGGTGGTAAGTGGGGGCAGGGACAACTCTATTTCATGCATTTTGTTTCTTGTATAGCTGTCATTATTGTTGCTTGCTTTCCTCCAGGTACACTTTCAAGGATCATGTTGTTTAATTGTAATTTGTTTAACAACATGCTCTTCTGGTTCTACCCATTGGCACTTATTTGCTTTTCACAATGTATGCTTCATGTTTTGGCTACCCGCAATGTTTTTGGGGCTATCTCGTTGTTAATGATCATCGACCTATGCACTTTTTGTAAAGCTCTCTCTTGGAAGTCGCTTTGGATAAAAGCGTCTGCTAAATGAATAAATGTAAATGTGAAAATCCACATATCTCCACACTCAGATCCTGTCACCCTTCCCCAGTCCGCTGATGTTTTCAAATAATCTATATACTACAACAGTAGAATAGAATCCCTGAAATTCAGTTATGGCTTTAGATTTTGGAGTGCCACCCCAAGATTTCAGTGGCCCCATCTGGCCACTCCTATAAAACATTTCTGGGGGTGCCACTGCTTTTGCCTGTTAATGCCTGCACTGCAGTGAAGAAAACGATATGACAACAATAATGTATGTAGGCCTACTTGGTTGCAACTAACTGTTGTGTACACTCTGATATCATTCTGATAACAAGCACACTTTTATTCTGCAGATCGTTCAGGAGTTTAACACCCTCGTGGCCCTGTACCGCAAACTGGTAATCTCAATAGGCAAAATCACAGTCGACTGCCCCTTGTTGAGATGCTAAAGACCCCAACGAAAGGTTGTGAGATGGCCAGAGACGCCCACCAGAGCCTGACAGTAATATCTGGGTGAGTATAGGTTAGAGGCTGTCCGTGGTCCTGAAAGAGAAACCGCATCGCCGCTCCTTTTTAGTTCCAGCTATAGGCCTACTTTTCTGTTATTTTAGGGATTTTTTTTCTTTTCCCCGGGAAGGTTTGGAAATCCTTTGTTGTTTGTCTCCGCTTTCTCCTGTTAGGAGTTGTCAATGGATGCCGACTGATTTTCGTAATTCATAAAAGTTTTTGTTAACATGCAAAATATGTTTGTATAATTTATAGTGAGTGATTAAAACATTGTAGCCTGCACAATCTAACAAGCTATTGAGCTCGTTAGATTGTGTCCAGTCCGATATAGTTATATTTCAAATAGACACTGTTATATAGCCTTCTTACAACCGTTATAAACTTAAAATAGCGTGCTTGTTTTAGTCTCATCTGCCTACATATTTTACATAATGACAATGTGTGGTTAAATATGGAGCCCTTTGCTTAAACCTATCCATCTTTTTAATAATACATTTCCTACCATGTCTTTTAGGTGATTTCATTATGTGTATCCTTCACTGTCTGTTACACGCATGACAAAATCAGAGCATCTCCTTCCTGTGTCACATGGCCTGCTATCTAGGAGTCATGCATCAGTCTTTCTCAGTCCTGTATTGCCGTGACTCACATAGTTTGTGATCAAAGTCCCGACACCATCTTCACAGCCCAGGCAGGATGTCCTAGGAATCCTCAGATATATCTTAATACTCTTAAATAAATAAACTAGAAGTGTGAATGGAATACCTGTCTCTGCATAAGAAGCAACAATTAAGCCTCAACCACTGCAACACAGACTATTGCAGAGAAATGTTAATAAACTATTACTAATTTTAGTTACTAGTATTACAGCTACAGTACCACCGCATTTCAATAACTCATATTTACTACAATACCAGGAATTACTTCCTTACTATACCTCTCTCTGGATTGTAGTGCATACTATGGTTATGTTAGCAAAGTTTCACTTACCTGGAGTCAAAAAAGCAATCCCTTTACACATGACTGTCCTAATCATCACCCCCACCTGCATCTAAACCCAGTTCTGTATGAAGAAAATTCAAAGGACAAACATCTTCTTTCTCTTTACTTGTCCCAGCACTCTAATAATGCACACCATCAATACATAAATTGTAACTTATAGGATACATACTGCATTGATCATTTATGCGAATATGTCATAAAGGTAGATTCTCCAGTTTTGGGCATGACGATTTAGTAAGTTAGTTCTCCTGTTTGTTTGTTTGTTTGTTTGTTTGTGTGTGTTTGTATTGTTGTATACATTATTATTATTATTATACAACTCTGACCGAGTGGAAGGTGTACTTGCTCTGACTTTTTCTGTACCTCCATAAGACCTGAGGATGGAGAGATCCATCCAGAGATCTGCAGGCTCTTCATCCAGCTGCAGTGCTGCTTGGAGATGTACATCACTGAGATGCTCAAGTCTGTGTGTCTGTTGGGCTCCCTGCAACTCCACAGAAAAGGTAGGACACTGTAGATAAAACCTTTATACTAGTTCAACTGCATATAAAATAAAATAAATGTTGCTCCACAGTCTTCACCACTTGTGTCTGGCACACCATTCTATTGCTGCCATTTTCAAGATAGCTCGCTCGCTCTTACTTTGGTTGAAAATGCTACCCACTTTATTTTGTAATACAAAGATATAACAAAACCAATTGTCTTAAACATATATTTTGCCACCAAATTTCTAACTTTTTAGTCCAATATCTTGTTTGTCCAATCTATATGGAAAACAGATTGGATTTCTTTAAACAATACAGCACACTTACAGTATAGCGGGTATTAAGTTTGTTAGCATTGAACTGAGTGTGCAGCATTAGGTCTGCAGGGTACTGTATGTTTTGTATGTGTCTTGTTCTGTTGTTTTGTTTCTTGGTGTTTACTACTATACGTAACATTTATTTAGTCTTCCATGAACCAAAAAACTGTACCCAACTTTTACTTTACATTTACATTTATTCATTTAGCAGACGCTTTTATCCAAAGCAACTTCCAAGAGAGAGCTTTACAAAGTGCATAGGTCACTGATCATAACAACGAGATAGCCACAAAACATTGCGAGTAGCCAAAACATGAAGCACACATTGTGAACAACCAAAATAAGTGCCAAAGGGAAGAACCATAAGAGCATGTAGTTAAACAAGTTACAATTAAACAACATGAACTGCTATAAGTGCAAGTGTACCTGTGGAAAAAAGCAAGCAACAATAATAAAACAATATATCACAGCGAGTACAAAAATTTAAGTCAGTTACCACTAACCACAAGAGCAACAAGTCTCTAAGCAAGAGTCATTGTGATCCTTGAGGAAACTAACATCGGGTCAAGCGAACCATTCCTAAGTACCGTTGTACTCCCGGAACAAGTGCGTCTTGAGCCTTTTCTTTTACTTTCCAGCTTCAAGCGTAAAACAATACCATATATTACAAAAAAATCTTCTTTGCACATATATTACGTCTATAACTGGACACTTTAGACCTGCATATACTCATACTCTGGAAGTGATGCGCGCTAAATTATTTTCCAAGTTGGATTTATTGAGCAAAGTCCTGGAAATTTGGCATAAGCAGGTAGAGTTCCCCTGTGTGCCTGGAACAGTCAATGCAAGTAACAGGGTGGCTCAGCATGTCTTGTTTATTACTGATAGTACTGTATGTGTAGGGCATGGAGAAGGTTGTTGTTCAAGCTGGTAAAAGCTTAAACTCATTTTACATTGTAATACAACTTTTTTATTTAAAATAAGTGGCCTGTCTGTTGTCATTTGACATAGAATATGCAATTTTCTATTACCTCCACAGGGTGGTGATGTATTTTGAATAATGAGTCAAAGAGTCAAACCAGTGACCTTGTACTATGCATTTAAATGACACACCTCAATGAAACAGTGGTGTGATAGAATGTGCCACTGTGAACTCAGTGTACAGACAACATTTTCAAAGGCAGATTTCACACATGAAGTGTGATAATGAAGTCTTGTAGTTGACCAGGCCGTGAATGCGTGTGAGTGGGCCGAGGGGGTGAAACATCAGGCCGGGGCTGAGGCCTCGCTTCATCCTGTATGGAAGCCGGCTGACGGACAGGAGTATCCAGCCACACTGACGGTATTGTTTGGTATGTCGTTTTGTCGATGCATAAGGGAACTGGCACCCTTCTCAGTCGGCTAGCGTGCCACCAAGTACCATCGGTGAGGATGAACAGGCCATTCCAAACTGCTGGGTGACTTGTAGAGGGGAAAACGCAATGTTTTATTTTTTTTAAATTACACACATTTATTGTCATGGTGGGCCTACAGACTCTGATCCAGTCTCGTAGACAGGAAAGTAAAGGTGCTAGCATCAAAGAAAGTGTGGAAGCAGGTGTTTCCTGGATTTAATGTAGAGCAGATGTGTGAAAAAGTGCTGGTGAATCTCAATAGTCAAGAATGCACACAATTACATTTTCACCAAAGTGGTGCTCCATCAGATAGACATGCCGGTCTTTCAGATGTGCGATGTATGTGGAGTGATGGATGAGAATCTAATCCAAATGATGTTTGAGTGTGTGGTATTAGAGGGATTCAAAGTCAAATTAACCCTTGTGCTGCCTTCGGGTCACATGACCCAAAGGTTCACAACGAACCATCGTTGTGTTTACCCAATTTGACCGAATACAAAAACAAATAAATAGCATTTTTATTTTAACCTTCGCAATGTGGGGGGTCTGAGACAGCCCGACGGTTAAAAGAAAATGCTTCACTTTGTTTTTGTATGCGGTAAAGTTGTCGAAATACGATGGTTTGGTTTGGAAACGACTGGTGTTGGAAAACTCATGTGGTAGGGCAGAATAGAGGAACCATTTACCACAGGATTGCTCAATTTCTGAGTTCTGATGCAACTGTTTCAACTGTGATGAGTTGAAACAACTATCATGTTAGAGTATTTTGTGGAATACTCACATTATACTGAAAATCCTGGCTCCAAAGCATGTTGGGATAGCCAGCACTTCTGCTACGTCAGCACTTCTTTACCCCTTTGTCTTCCCCTAACCTTAGGAATTACCTATTTGCTTATTTATTAAAACATGTCTTATTTATGTTCTTAATCCGACACAAATTGACCCTGACAGATGGCAAGTGGCCAAAAGGAGGTGTGGGCGTCAGCCTGCTAGACCTCGCTGGAAGGTGGGAGAGGAACGACTTGGTTCTTAGGAAGGGCTGACTGTAACTGGTGTTGGAAAACACATGTGGTAGGGCAGAATAGAGGAACCATTTACCACAGGATTGCTCAATTTCTGTGTTCTGATGCAACTGTTTCAACTGATGAGTTGAAATAACTATCACCATGACCTCTTGCACCAAGGAAAATGACAGTTTGGGTTACAGCCTTTCATGAGAGACCCTGAGCACAAATGGACACCCACAAGATGCCACGCCCCCCACTTCCACCTAGTCCATGCCAGGCTCTCTCCTGCCTGGAAAGGTGGGCATAGGACAACTCTCCGTGGAGATTGTACTGATGTGTGCCTTTTCGTGGAATACTCACATTATACAGAAAATCCTGTCTCCAAAGCATGTTGGGATAGCCAGCACTTCTGCTACGTCAGCACTTCTTTACCCCTTTGTCTTCCCCTAACCTTAGGAATTACCTATTTGCTTATTTATTAAAACATGTCTTATTTATGTTGAGGTAGTGCATTCCCTGACCTCAAGTCTTACCTCCAGGTAGCATCCTACCCATGGTTAACTTAACTCCCAGATTTCCCCTATTTTTGAGTTAGGAAAGAGGGTGGGGTTGAAATGGGGGTTAGATTTTGATCTGGGACTGGGAGGGGGTTTAAGGTTAGTGTGTACGGCCACAGGGGCTCATTATCTAGACCCAAGAGAAAATAAAATGAAAAGATTGAGAGAAAAAACAAAGGAGAAAACAAAAGATTTAAGAGAAAAAGAATGAATACAAGTTTATTTTCCTTCCTTTTACAGGAAGATCTAAAAAAATGAATACGTGCAAAGAAAGCGGAGGGGGGAGAGGAGGTTTAAGATCAGGGTTGTAGAGCAAAGGAGGGGTTTTATTTGGGAATGGGGGGGTGGGTTTAGGGTGAGAGGAGGACGATATTTGGATATAGGCTTGGGGGGGACCTCTACTAAAAGGGAGGACATACATAGGGTTACCTAAATCTAAACCCCACCCCACCTCTGATCCTAAACCTAACCTCTCTATCATTCCTGTTCCTCTGCTCACAAATCCCAGAAACAGACAGACCTCCAACCACAACTCCCTCCCCAGACCAGCAGAGGGCAATCATCCCCCTAGTAACCACATTCTCACACATAATCAGGCCCCTACACCATGCACTCCACAACACACATCAGAGCCGGCCCAAGGCATAAGCGAACTAAGCGGCTGCTTAGGGCCACATGGCCACCAGAGGGCCCCCAAGAGCTCATGAAATTACATCTTAATTAAAAAAAATTATATATTATGTTAATGGTAATTATACAAATTCGGAGGGCCCCCTAAATCAATTCTGCTTAAGGCCCCATAAAGGCTTGGGCCGGCCCTGAAACACATACCCACCTATGGAACCATACAGATCTGGAACCATACCGAAGTCATACAAATACACACATACATACCAAATTCAGTAACATGCCCCAACTGCCAAACCCCACACCAACCACTCACTACAGAAAAATACAATTAATTACAAACTCCCACAGCCAGACCCCGATAACCTCACCAACCATACACACGTCCAACCCAGCGGAGGCATGTAGAAAGGAAGTGGGTCACTCTTTTAAACACAATCACACCAACAGGACTAAATGAAAAAAACTAAACAGGGAGTCAGGTGGCTGAGCGGTGAGGGAATCGGGCTAGTAATCCGAAGGTTGCCAGTTCGATTCCCGGTCATGCCAACTGACGTTGTGTCCTTGGGCAAGGCACTTCACTCTACTTGCCTCGGGGGAATGTCCCTGTACTTACTGTAAGTCGCTCTGGATAAGAGCGTCTACTAAATGTAAACAACACATTTTCACAAAGGAACAGAGACGATATATACAAGATTAACAAAATACCTCATCACTCCAGCTGTTTGTATGTTTTTGACATACATACCCATAACTGTGGCAATCCTGGTGCTCGAGTGATCCAGGGGAGGTACTTCCCGCTCCCCGACCAGCTAACAAGGACCACAGTTGCGCCTCGTCAGCCAATCAGGGCGAGGCACAGCATAAAAGCCGGCCAGTAAAGGATCAAAAGGGAGCAATTGAGGTGAGAGCCACATTGAAAATTACATGCCTTCTTGTTATCTTTTTTGTCCAGCTTAGAGAGACACCAGGACCATGTGAGATGACCGTGGACCTTTCCCTCCATTGAGGGTTAGGTTAATTGAGGATTGCTTTACTTTTGTGTTTTCTGTTAAATAAATGCCCTACCTGGGCTAAACCTGTCCCTGATTGTGTCGTTTTTTGGGGTCATACGAGGTCAAAGCATGAGTGAGCTGCGTGGTTACTACGGTACACATACCCATACATACACACATATGCACACATACAAGTTTACATGCTTATGGTCACCTGCATTGTCTTTAATACAAAAATATAAATAAATGGTCAAATTGTAATTGTAGTTCCAGGGCATCACTTAGTGGTCACTTTTATGAACTGCCCCTGTGGAAAAGACAAAATAAACAAACACCTTTACGGGTGTCCACAATAGTAGAAAACTGGTTTCTAGGACACTGCAAGCTTCTCACGTCAGGCTCATTTGTCCAAGACTAAAATCTGATCAATTTGGAAAACTAAGTAGGTGTGCTTTGGGAAATTAGCTTGTCATGAAGAAAAATATCACAAAGAAATCTGAATTGCTAGATTTTATTGATGGATTGTTTTACAAAATGGTTAGTACAGCAACTGAGTAGACTTCCACATGCTGTGGAAACTTAGCCACAGCACACTTTTTTAACTGATACACGAGGCAAGCACTAAAGCTCAAACAGCAAATACAATTTGGTCAAGCACTTCTTTTAATGATTGAATTCATAGAGGAGACACTGCCTATACATTTTCTAGTTGTCTTACATGAAGTAAAATTGATATGAACAGGATTTTATACACCCTCAGGAGTTCTCCTGCAACAGCGGACATTAGGATTTGACACGTCATTTCTAAAAGCAATGTTTTTTTGTTGTTGTTTTTTTTACTGTATTCCATTTATACCGATTTTTTGGGGTGATATCATTACACATTGAAATCAACGATTGAAATCACCATTCTTCAAACGTAATCAAATAGTTCACTATGTTGTCCCATGGTCTCTTTCACAAGTTAAACACATCAGTTTAAACTATGGTTTCTTTGATGACATTGATCTGTCCTCAGATAACTATTTCAGACATAGACATCACATAAATCATTGTGAATCTGCCTATGCAACAGTTTAAGGATTTTACTTTGTAACTACTTTTACATCTGTGTAAGTGAGACCATAGTAGGTTCCACTGGTGTTAAACTTCAGAACACTGTTATTGAGACAGGTAATTTCCACTGTGGCAGTGTAGGGGAGATCAACTGTAACTCTACCAATAGTGACGTCAACATGTACGGTCTTCCCAGCAGGAACACTAACCGGAAAAGACAGAGTCTCAGTAGTGGATGTCTCTTCTTCTAAAGTATGTGTGCTTTCTGTTCCCACTGTGAAGCTAAATCCAGTAGATACTTCTATTACCTCTGGAATTCCTGCTTTCACCTCAATGTTAAAGCTTGTTTCTAACTTGTTGGTCACAGACCACGATGACTTTTTGGTGACGGTTTTAGACGTTTCCAATGTGTATTCTTGAGTGACAGTAGATTTGTTTTCGTAGGTCATGGACTTGATTTCCTCAACAGCCACCTGGGGTATTACATCATGAAGTGTGGGGTACTGGACATCCTTCAATACGGTAGACTTGATGGTATTAATGAATTGGAAACCTAAGGAATCAATGTCTGAACCAGACCTTCCACAAAGTCCAACGCAGATCCCAGAGCCAACATCAATATGGTACTCAGTTTTCAGCCCCCATTCGGTCATTTGAGGAAAGAACTCCCGTGAGGAACTTGTTCGGAATTTTATAGCACCCAAACGTGTTCCAGCACCATTTCCCCACAGTGAAAGCTTGGTGATATGCTCTCCATCCCCGAACTCAAATTCAGAAAAATCCCCTGCAGGATTTCCAAATTCTTGGTTTTGACCATCAGTAAGCCAAATCTTCAAAGCCTTCACCCGCGAGCTCACAACCCACACCCATATCTTTTTCAGTGTTGCTCCACTGTTGGTACCACTGAAGTCAAAGGCAGAACCTCCTTGTCCTCCAATAACTAAGATGGGCGAAAGGTATGACATTCTTGATTTGATGTGAACCTTCAAAGAAATGGAATACATTAATACATATGACAGGAATCTATATTTTATCCAAAAAAAACATCCATCATTTTCTCAACTCATCTAAAATGTTTCACCTGTGCCAAAAACTTGCCTATAGACAACTCCAGATATTCAAAATGTATTATGGCATTCACTCTGAAGGCTAACATAAAGGGGTTTTGGTTTTCTGATAACCAAATGGTGATTACAACCTTTCAGCATAGAAACACCTGTAGCTTTGGAAAGTAACAAATCATCAACCTGCCGGAATCAAGTACTTTACAACTGCTCATTGCATTTCAATGAACTATACAACAATGTGCCCGTACAACAGCTAGTAATGTATTGTCTTGTAAAAAGTCCCAACATTACATTATTCTTAATAAGGAAGAGCTATAGTGCATTCATGCCAGTCAGGTTTGTTAATTAATTTACTCATTAATATTATGAAGATGGTTAGATACACAGCATGGCCATTTTTGGTGAGGTTTTGTCTGAACTTAAAAAAGAAGAAAATTGCTCTTAAGTTAAATGGATTGTATAAATTAGCCAATTAGATAGGCCAACACGTTGTATTTCGCTGTCATGTTGAAATGCCATGTTATTATGACATTTCCATAAGTCACTCAATTCACAATTATACAAAACTAAAGGGCGGCACATATTTGACCTATTAACTAATCATGGTCCGAGTTATTGATTTAGGTACTAAAAGGTTAAAACACGCACATCCAGTCCACCTACCAAAATGACAAAAGATGATATTCAAATATATAGCCTACAATAAAGTATGAACACTGGCTTTCTGCTTCCATGAAAAAGGCAGCAATTATTTAGCAAAGCGGAAGGTCTTCATAATCCGATAAAACATTTAGCACTAAACTAACATACTTACAGGGCTTTAGCAAAAGTTGTGATGTTCCTCACCAGACTGATTTTTCCAGATAACAGCTATACAAGAAACGAAAATCCATTAAATAGAGTTGTCCCTGCCCCCACTTACCACCATCTTGGAGAGAAGTAGTGGATGTGTCATAAACACACACACCCAAACACACAGAGTCAGATATGGTTCTTAGTAAGGGCTGACTGTAACTGGTGTTAGTAAACACAAGTTGTAGGGCAGATTAGATTAGACATTTATCACAGGATTGCTCAATTTCTGAGTTTTGATGCCACTGTTTCAACTGTGAAGATGATCACCATGACCTCTTGCACCAAAGAAAATGACAGTGTGGGTTACAGCCTTTCACCATTGCATGGAGCCATTTGTTCTTCACAGATCACACCCATCAAGTCAAAGAGAATAGTAACTGGTCCAACTCTATGTCCAAGCCCATGGTATCTGTGGAGGAACACAGTCATCACAGTAGACTCTCCCCACACAAGTCCAATGACTTCATAACTTTCGTGTAGGTCCGTACTATAGCAGTTTGCAGACATACAACACAGATGAGACTCAGGAGAGTAAATTAGAGATAATGGTAGTGGGAGGGTGTTGCACTTTTCTGCTTCTCTTTTCCTCCAGCCACTTCTTTACCTTCTCACACTTTCAAATTGTTTAAACAAGTCTCTATACTCTATTCTCTCTGTATTCTGCACGAAATATTACTGTGTAATACTAATGTGTTTATCAAAACATTCTGGCATAAAAATATAAACAGTTGCATCAAAACTTGCATTGAAACTTGAACTGAAATTGAGCAATTCTGTGGTAAATGGTTCCTCTATTTACATTTACATTTATTCATGTAGCAGACGCTTTTATCCAAAGCGACTTCCAAGAGAGAGCTTTACAAAGTGCATAGGTCACTGATCATAACAACAAGATAGCCACAAAACATTGCGAGTAGCCAAAACATGAAGCACACATTGTGAACAACCAAAGTAAGTGCCAAAGGGAAGAACCATAAGAGCATGTAGTTAAACAAGTTACAATTAAACAACATGAACTGCTATAAGTGCAAGTGTACCTGTGGAAAAAACAAGCAACAATAATAAAAACAATATATCACAGCGAGTACAAAAAATTTAAATCAGTTACCACTAACCACAAGAGCAACAAGTCTCTGAGCAAGAGTCATTGTGATCCTTGAGGAAACTAACATCGGGTCAAGCGAACCATTCCTAAGGGTCGTTGTACTCCCGGAACAAGTGCGTCTTGAGCCTTTTCTTGAAGGTGGAGAGACAGTCAGTGTCTCTGATGGAGGTGGGGAGTTGATTCCACCACTGGGGGGCCAGACAGGAGAAGAGCTTGTGTTGGGACCGGGCGTTCTTGAGCGGTGGGACCACCAGGCGGTTGTCTGAAGAAGACCGTAGGTGACGGGTGGGGGTGTAAGGCTGCAGGAGAGACTTGATGTAGACGGGTGCAGTCCCGTTCACTGCTCGGAAGGTCAATACCAGGGTATTGAATCTGATACGGGCCATGATAGGTAGCCAGTGGAGAGAGATGAGGAGCGGTGTAACATGGGAGCGTCTGGGTAGATTGTAGACCAGGCGGGCCGCTGCGTTCTGAATCCTCTGAAGAGGGCGGGTTGCACATGCTGGGAGACCAGCGAGCAGCGAGTTGCAATAGTCCAACTTGGAGAGGACAAGTGCTTGGACTAGCAGCTGGGTGGAGTGCTCAGACAGGTATCTCCTGATCTTCCGGATGTTGTAGAGGGTGAATCTACACGACCGGGAGACCGCAGCAATGTGGGCCGTGAGGGAGAGCTTGTCGTCCATGGTAACCCCAAGGTTCCTGGCAGAGGATGAAGGGGTCACCGTCGCAGATCCCAGGGTGATTGAGAGATCGTGGGAGATGGAGGGTTTAGCCGGGATGATGAGAAGTTCTGTTTTGGCGAGGTTCAGCTGGAGGTGGTGCTCGGTCATCCAGGCGGAGATGTCTGTGAGGCAGGCCTCAATCCTAGCTGAGATCCCCGGATCGGTCGGGGGGAACGACAGGTACAGCTGCGTGTCGTCAGCGTAGCAGTGGTAGGAGAAGCCATGGGAGGTGATGATTGGTCCAAGTGAGGTGGTGTACAGAGAGAAGAGGAGGGGTCCAAGGACGGAGCCCTGTGGGACACCAGTGGAGAGCTGGCGAGGGCCTGACAGTTTGCCTCCCCAGGAAACCTGGTAGGATCTTCCCGACAGGTAGGATGAGATCCACTGGAGTGCAGTGCCAGTGATGCCCATCTCAGAAAGTCTGGCGAGCAGGATCTGGTGGTTAACCGTATCAAACGCTGCAGAAAGGTCCAGCAGAATGATGACGGATGACCTGGAAGCCGCTCTGGCAGACTGGCAGTCTCTGTGGAGTGGCCAGTCTTGAAGCCCGATTGGTTGGGGTCAAGCAGGTTGTTCTGAGAGAGAAAGTTAGACAGTTGGTTAGATACAGCACGTTCAATTGTTTTTGAAAGGAAGGGTAACAGTGATACCGGTCTGTAGTTCTGGAGGACGGCAGGGTTAAGGGAGGGTTTTTTGAGTAGAGGGGTAACTCTAGCCTGTTTGAAGGCAGAGGGGAAGGTGCCAGAGGTAAGAGAGGAGTTTAGGACATGGAGAAGAAAAGTTATGATGGAGAGGGAGATGGTTTGAAAGAGAGGGGAGGGGATAGGATCAAGGGGACAGGAGGTGGGGCGATGAGAGAGAATGAGGTCAGAGATCTCTGCCTCAGACAGGGGAGAAAAAGAGTTTAGACATTTAGTTGGGTCAGTCATGGAGGGTGAGAGGGTAGGAAAGGTGGGTTTAGGGAACCGACTGCTAATGTCGGCGATTTTTTTCTCAAAGAAGGAGGAGAAGTCGTCTGCTGTCAGGGTGGAGGGAGGGGGTGGGGGAGGTGGGTTAAGAAGGGTGGAGAAGGTAGAAAAAAGTTCTGCCCTACCACATGAGTTTTCCAACACCAGTTACAGTCAGGGCTGACTGGTGGTTCCTAAGAACCATATCTGACTGTGTGTTTGGGTGTGTGTGTCTGTGACACATTTAACATTTAGGGGTACTGCCTGATCATATCGCAAGCCTGATCCTAATCAGGTCTTTCTGTGGTGATTCTTAACCCTGTAAGACCCAGTTTAAAATTACATCACCTTTCGCTCTCCAAAAAACACATTTGCAAATAAGAATAAGAATTGCAATAAGAATTAGGCTAATGTCATGATGCTAATACTTCAGTGAAATAGTAGACTACTGTTTCCGAAAGTAGATGTACTTCCTTAATAATATCAGCTTATATTGTACATTACACATCACAATTGTGTGTCATATCACAAAGTAAAATGAGTAAATAGTTATCACCCTGGCCTCTTTGCTTGTGGCGTTTCTGCAGCTGCCTTGCAGTAAAGCTATAGTTAGCCTAGCTATCCCCCAAGTTAACAGATTGGAAACCAATGTTCTGCCAAAGGTAGTCACGCGTGTTTTCGTGACGTAGTGACGTTAGTAACGTCAGTGACTGTGGCTAGCAAATTAGCCACCGTTAGCTTCACTTTTCGCCACAAAAACGTAACTTGAGCCTAAACCATGCAACGGAACGTAAATCCCAATAGAAGCAACTCAATCGCTACCAAGACGAAACTTTTGACACCTAGGTTGTCTATGTAGGCCAAATATTGACTGAGTTTTAGGGGGCAAAAAGAATAATAATAATAATATATATGTGAGAGAACAAAGGTTGTGCTCTCGCCGAAGTCTTGAGCACACCCAATAAATGCTTTAAACATCAGTAGAAAGGGAAAACTTAGTGTGGAAGTTAAAGTCAGAATATAGTTTAGGACTCTTTTACACAGGATTGCTCAATTTCTGAGTTTTGATGCAACTGTTTCAACTGTGAGGCTGCCACCTATCACCATTACCTCTTGCACCAAGGAAAATCAGAAGAGAACCCTGTTTCATTCTACTTTCACCGTTTAGTATTTTAAAGTGTAAATTAACAGTACAAATGTATGTTGTATGCTTTTTAATACATGCAATATTTCAAAAGAATAAGCATGCATACTTATATCAGTTGTAAAATGTAAGTAGGCTACATCCATGAAAACTCTTTTTGTCTGTCTTTCTCCATTTTAACGTTTTTTGTGAAGGACTTTGTGACCTGGTTCTGCGAAAGTTGCTATACCAAATAAACTTTAAATATTAACTGGTGCCAGTGACAGATGATTGAACTGGCAGGCAAAGTCCTAAAGTTACTTCGGCCAGATTATTAAATAATAATTTCCAGTTTAAACTTTCATCTGTTGACAGATGGTGTAACATTTAAGGGTAGTGCCTGATCATATCGCAAGCCTGATCCTAATCAGGTCTTTCTGTGGTGATTCTTAACCCTGTAGGACCCGGTTTAAAATTACACCTCACCTTTTGCTCTCCCAAAAACATATTTGCAAATAAGATTTGTTTTTAAAGACCACATTTACATAGCCAAAAAATAAAAATAAAATAAAAGAGCAATTAAAAAGCTAAAAGCCCAATCGTAATTTTACAACAAAGGGTCTTATAATAATTTACAGTTTAACCTTTCATCTGTTGAGAGATGGTGTTAACATTTAAGGGTGGTGCCTGATCATATCGCAAACCTGATCCTAATCAGGTCTTTCTGTGGTGGTTTCTAAGAACCATATCTGACTCTGTGTATTTGGGTGTGTGTCTGTGACACATCCACTCAGTGGCGAAATGTATATTATTAATATAATTTAAATTTCCTTTACAGTGATTTATTGGGGGGGACAAATCATATTTTTCCCAGGATGGGGGAAATTTCCGCCTATGCATCCACTACTTCTCTCCAAGAAGGTGGTAAGTGGGGGCAGGGACAACTCTATTTCATGCATTTTGTTTCTTGTATAGCTGTCATTATTGTTGCTTGCTTTCCTCCAGGTACACTTTCAAGGATCATGTTGTTTAATTGTAATTTGTTTAACAACATGCTCTTCTGGTTCTACCCATTGGCACTTATTTGCTTTTCACAATGTATGCTTCATGTTTTGGCTACCCGCAATGTTTTTGGGGCTATCTCGTTGTTAATGATCATCGACCTATGCACTTTTTGTAAAGCTCTCTCTTGGAAGTCGCTTTGGATAAAAGCGTCTGCTAAATGAATAAATGTAAATGTGAAAATCCACATATCTCCACACTCAGATCCTGTCACCCTTCCCCAGTCCGCTGATGTTTTCAAATAATCTATATACTACAACAGTAGAATAGAATCCCTGAAATTCAGTTATGGCTTTAGATTTTGGAGTGCCACCCCAAGATTTCAGTGGCCCCATCTGGCCACTCCTATAAAACATTTCTGGGGGTGCCACTGCTTTTGCCTGTTAATGCCTGCACTGCAGTGAAGAAAACGATATGACAACAATAATGTATGTAGGCCTACTTGGTTGCAACTAACTGTTGTGTACACTCTGATATCATTCTGATAACAAGCACACTTTTATTCTGCAGATCGTTCAGGAGTTTAACACCCTCGTGGCCCTGTACCGCAAACTGGTAATCTCAATAGGCAAAATCACAGTCGACTGCCCCTTGTTGAGATGCTAAAGACCCCAACGAAAGGTTGTGAGATGGCCAGAGACGCCCACCAGAGCCTGACAGTAATATCTGGGTGAGTATAGGTTAGAGGCTGTCCGTGGTCCTGAAAGAGAAACCGCATCGCCGCTCCTTTTTAGTTCCAGCTATAGGCCTACTTTTCTGTTATTTTAGGGATTTTTTTTCTTTTCCCCGGGAAGGTTTGGAAATCCTTTGTTGTTTGTCTCCGCTTTCTCCTGTTAGGAGTTGTCAATGGATGCCGACTGATTTTCGTAATTCATAAAAGTTTTTGTTAACATGCAAAATATGTTTGTATAATTTATAGTGAGTGATTAAAACATTGTAGCCTGCACAATCTAACAAGCTATTGAGCTCGTTAGATTGTGTCCAGTCCGATATAGTTATATTTCAAATAGACACTGTTATATAGCCTTCTTACAACCGTTATAAACTTAAAATAGCGTGCTTGTTTTAGTCTCATCTGCCTACATATTTTACATAATGACAATGTGTGGTTAAATATGGAGCCCTTTGCTTAAACCTATCCATCTTTTTAATAATACATTTCCTACCATGTCTTTTAGGTGATTTCATTATGTGTATCCTTCACTGTCTGTTACACGCATGACAAAATCAGAGCATCTCCTTCCTGTGTCACATGGCCTGCTATCTAGGAGTCATGCATCAGTCTTTCTCAGTCCTGTATTGCCGTGACTCACATAGTTTGTGATCAAAGTCCCGACACCATCTTCACAGCCCAGGCAGGATGTCCTAGGAATCCTCAGATATATCTTAATACTCTTAAATAAATAAACTAGAAGTGTGAATGGAATACCTGTCTCTGCATAAGAAGCAACAATTAAGCCTCAACCACTGCAACACAGACTATTGCAGAGAAATGTTAATAAACTATTACTAATTTTAGTTACTAGTATTACAGCTACAGTACCACCGCATTTCAATAACTCATATTTACTACAATACCAGGAATTACTTCCTTACTATACCTCTCTCTGGATTGTAGTGCATACTATGGTTATGTTAGCAAAGTTTCACTTACCTGGAGTCAAAAAAGCAATCCCTTTACACATGACTGTCCTAATCATCACCCCCACCTGCATCTAAACCCAGTTCTGTATGAAGAAAATTCAAAGGACAAACATCTTCTTTCTCTTTACTTGTCCCAGCACTCTAATAATGCACACCATCAATACATAAATTGTAACTTATAGGATACATACTGCATTGATCATTTATGCGAATATGTCATAAAGGTAGATTCTCCAGTTTTGGGCATGACGATTTAGTAAGTTAGTTCTCCTGTTTGTTTGTTTGTTTGTTTGTTTGTGTGTGTTTGTATTGTTGTATACATTATTATTATTATTATACAACTCTGACCGAGTGGAAGGTGTACTTGCTCTGACTTTTTCTGTACCTCCATAAGACCTGAGGATGGAGAGATCCATCCAGAGATCTGCAGGCTCTTCATCCAGCTGCAGTGCTGCTTGGAGATGTACATCACTGAGATGCTCAAGTCTGTGTGTCTGTTGGGCTCCCTGCAACTCCACAGAAAAGGTAGGACACTGTAGATAAAACCTTTATACTAGTTCAACTGCATATAAAATAAAATAAATGTTGCTCCACAGTCTTCACCACTTGTGTCTGGCACACCATTCTATTGCTGCCATTTTCAAGATAGCTCGCTCGCTCTTACTTTGGTTGAAAATGCTACCCACTTTATTTTGTAATACAAAGATATAACAAAACCAATTGTCTTAAACATATATTTTGCCACCAAATTTCTAACTTTTTAGTCCAATATCTTGTTTGTCCAATCTATATGGAAAACAGATTGGATTTCTTTAAACAATACAGCACACTTACAGTATAGCGGGTATTAAGTTTGTTAGCATTGAACTGAGTGTGCAGCATTAGGTCTGCAGGGTACTGTATGTTTTGTATGTGTCTTGTTCTGTTGTTTTGTTTCTTGGTGTTTACTACTATACGTAACATTTATTTAGTCTTCCATGAACCAAAAAACTGTACCCAACTTTTACTTTACATTTACATTTATTCATTTAGCAGACGCTTTTATCCAAAGCAACTTCCAAGAGAGAGCTTTACAAAGTGCATAGGTCACTGATCATAACAACGAGATAGCCACAAAACATTGCGAGTAGCCAAAACATGAAGCACACATTGTGAACAACCAAAATAAGTGCCAAAGGGAAGAACCATAAGAGCATGTAGTTAAACAAGTTACAATTAAACAACATGAACTGCTATAAGTGCAAGTGTACCTGTGGAAAAAAGCAAGCAACAATAATAAAACAATATATCACAGCGAGTACAAAAATTTAAGTCAGTTACCACTAACCACAAGAGCAACAAGTCTCTAAGCAAGAGTCATTGTGATCCTTGAGGAAACTAACATCGGGTCAAGCGAACCATTCCTAAGTACCGTTGTACTCCCGGAACAAGTGCGTCTTGAGCCTTTTCTTTTACTTTCCAGCTTCAAGCGTAAAACAATACCATATATTACAAAAAAATCTTCTTTGCACATATATTACGTCTATAACTGGACACTTTAGACCTGCATATACTCATACTCTGGAAGTGATGCGCGCTAAATTATTTTCCAAGTTGGATTTATTGAGCAAAGTCCTGGAAATTTGGCATAAGCAGGTAGAGTTCCCCTGTGTGCCTGGAACAGTCAATGCAAGTAACAGGGTGGCTCAGCATGTCTTGTTTATTACTGATAGTACTGTATGTGTAGGGCATGGAGAAGGTTGTTGTTCAAGCTGGTAAAAGCTTAAACTCATTTTACATTGTAATACAACTTTTTTATTTAAAATAAGTGGCCTGTCTGTTGTCATTTGACATAGAATATGCAATTTTCTATTACCTCCACAGGGTGGTGATGTATTTTGAATAATGAGTCAAAGAGTCAAACCAGTGACCTTGTACTATGCATTTAAATGACACACCTCAATGAAACAGTGGTGTGATAGAATGTGCCACTGTGAACTCAGTGTACAGACAACATTTTCAAAGGCAGATTTCACACATGAAGTGTGATAATGAAGTCTTGTAGTTGACCAGGCCGTGAATGCGTGTGAGTGGGCCGAGGGGGTGAAACATCAGGCCGGGGCTGAGGCCTCGCTTCATCCTGTATGGAAGCCGGCTGACGGACAGGAGTATCCAGCCACACTGACGGTATTGTTTGGTATGTCGTTTTGTCGATGCATAAGGGAACTGGCACCCTTCTCAGTCGGCTAGCGTGCCACCAAGTACCATCGGTGAGGATGAACAGGCCATTCCAAACTGCTGGGTGACTTGTAGAGGGGAAAACGCAATGTTTTATTTTTTTTAAATTACACACATTTATTGTCATGGTGGGCCTACAGACTCTGATCCAGTCTCGTAGACAGGAAAGTAAAGGTGCTAGCATCAAAGAAAGTGTGGAAGCAGGTGTTTCCTGGATTTAATGTAGAGCAGATGTGTGAAAAAGTGCTGGTGAATCTCAATAGTCAAGAATGCACACAATTACATTTTCACCAAAGTGGTGCTCCATCAGATAGACATGCCGGTCTTTCAGATGTGCGATGTATGTGGAGTGATGGATGAGAATCTAATCCAAATGATGTTTGAGTGTGTGGTATTAGAGGGATTCAAAGTCAAATTAACCCTTGTGCTGCCTTCGGGTCACATGACCCAAAGGTTCACAACGAACCATCGTTGTGTTTACCCAATTTGACCGAATACAAAAACAAATAAATAGCATTTTTATTTTAACCTTCGCAATGTGGGGGGTCTGAGACAGCCCGACGGTTAAAAGAAAATGCTTCACTTTGTTTTTGTATGCGGTAAAGTTGTCGAAATACGATGGTTTGGTTTGGAAACGACTGGTGTTGGAAAACTCATGTGGTAGGGCAGAATAGAGGAACCATTTACCACAGGATTGCTCAATTTCTGAGTTCTGATGCAACTGTTTCAACTGTGATGAGTTGAAACAACTATCATGTTAGAGTATTTTGTGGAATACTCACATTATACTGAAAATCCTGGCTCCAAAGCATGTTGGGATAGCCAGCACTTCTGCTACGTCAGCACTTCTTTACCCCTTTGTCTTCCCCTAACCTTAGGAATTACCTATTTGCTTATTTATTAAAACATGTCTTATTTATGTTCTTAATCCGACACAAATTGACCCTGACAGATGGCAAGTGGCCAAAAGGAGGTGTGGGCGTCAGCCTGCTAGACCTCGCTGGAAGGTGGGAGAGGAACGACTTGGTTCTTAGGAAGGGCTGACTGTAACTGGTGTTGGAAAACACATGTGGTAGGGCAGAATAGAGGAACCATTTACCACAGGATTGCTCAATTTCTGTGTTCTGATGCAACTGTTTCAACTGATGAGTTGAAATAACTATCACCATGACCTCTTGCACCAAGGAAAATGACAGTTTGGGTTACAGCCTTTCATGAGAGACCCTGAGCACAAATGGACACCCACAAGATGCCACGCCCCCCACTTCCACCTAGTCCATGCCAGGCTCTCTCCTGCCTGGAAAGGTGGGCATAGGACAACTCTCCGTGGAGATTGTACTGATGTGTGCCTTTTCGTGGAATACTCACATTATACAGAAAATCCTGTCTCCAAAGCATGTTGGGATAGCCAGCACTTCTGCTACGTCAGCACTTCTTTACCCCTTTGTCTTCCCCTAACCTTAGGAATTACCTATTTGCTTATTTATTAAAACATGTCTTATTTATGTTGAGGTAGTGCATTCCCTGACCTCAAGTCTTACCTCCAGGTAGCATCCTACCCATGGTTAACTTAACTCCCAGATTTCCCCTATTTTTGAGTTAGGAAAGAGGGTGGGGTTGAAATGGGGGTTAGATTTTGATCTGGGACTGGGAGGGGGTTTAAGGTTAGTGTGTACGGCCACAGGGGCTCATTATCTAGACCCAAGAGAAAATAAAATGAAAAGATTGAGAGAAAAAACAAAGGAGAAAACAAAAGATTTAAGAGAAAAAGAATGAATACAAGTTTATTTTCCTTCCTTTTACAGGAAGATCTAAAAAAATGAATACGTGCAAAGAAAGCGGAGGGGGGAGAGGAGGTTTAAGATCAGGGTTGTAGAGCAAAGGAGGGGTTTTATTTGGGAATGGGGGGGTGGGTTTAGGGTGAGAGGAGGACGATATTTGGATATAGGCTTGGGGGGGACCTCTACTAAAAGGGAGGACATACATAGGGTTACCTAAATCTAAACCCCACCCCACCTCTGATCCTAAACCTAACCTCTCTATCATTCCTGTTCCTCTGCTCACAAATCCCAGAAACAGACAGACCTCCAACCACAACTCCCTCCCCAGACCAGCAGAGGGCAATCATCCCCCTAGTAACCACATTCTCACACATAATCAGGCCCCTACACCATGCACTCCACAACACACATCAGAGCCGGCCCAAGGCATAAGCGAACTAAGCGGCTGCTTAGGGCCACATGGCCACCAGAGGGCCCCCAAGAGCTCATGAAATTACATCTTAATTAAAAAAAATTATATATTATGTTAATGGTAATTATACAAATTCGGAGGGCCCCCTAAATCAATTCTGCTTAAGGCCCCATAAAGGCTTGGGCCGGCCCTGAAACACATACCCACCTATGGAACCATACAGATCTGGAACCATACCGAAGTCATACAAATACACACATACATACCAAATTCAGTAACATGCCCCAACTGCCAAACCCCACACCAACCACTCACTACAGAAAAATACAATTAATTACAAACTCCCACAGCCAGACCCCGATAACCTCACCAACCATACACACGTCCAACCCAGCGGAGGCATGTAGAAAGGAAGTGGGTCACTCTTTTAAACACAATCACACCAACAGGACTAAATGAAAAAAACTAAACAGGGAGTCAGGTGGCTGAGCGGTGAGGGAATCGGGCTAGTAATCCGAAGGTTGCCAGTTCGATTCCCGGTCATGCCAACTGACGTTGTGTCCTTGGGCAAGGCACTTCACTCTACTTGCCTCGGGGGAATGTCCCTGTACTTACTGTAAGTCGCTCTGGATAAGAGCGTCTACTAAATGTAAACAACACATTTTCACAAAGGAACAGAGACGATATATACAAGATTAACAAAATACCTCATCACTCCAGCTGTTTGTATGTTTTTGACATACATACCCATAACTGTGGCAATCCTGGTGCTCGAGTGATCCAGGGGAGGTACTTCCCGCTCCCCGACCAGCTAACAAGGACCACAGTTGCGCCTCGTCAGCCAATCAGGGCGAGGCACAGCATAAAAGCCGGCCAGTAAAGGATCAAAAGGGAGCAATTGAGGTGAGAGCCGCATTGAAAATTATATGCCTTCTTGTTATCTTTTTTGTCCAGCTTAGAGAGACACCAGGACCATGTGAGATGACCGTGGACCTTTCCCTCCATTGAGGGTTAGGTTAATTGAGGATTGCTTTACTTTTGTGTTTTCTGTTAAATAAATGCCTTACCTGGGCTAAACCTGTCCCTGATTGTGTCGTTTTTTGGGGTCATACGAGGTCAAAGCATGAGTGAGCTGCGTGGTTACTACGGTACACATACCCATACATACACACATATGCACACATACAAGTTTACATGCTTATGGTCACCTGCATTGTCTTTAATACAAAAATATAAATAAATGGTCAAATTGTAATTGTAGTTCCAGGGCATCACTTAGTGGTCACTTTTATGAACTGCCCCTGTGGAAAAGACAAAATAAACAAACACCTTTACGGGTGTCCACAATAGTAGAAAACTGGTTTCTAGGACACTGCAAGCTTCTCACGTCAGGCTCATTTGTCCAAGACTAAAATCTGATCAATTTGGAAAACTAAGTAGGTGTGCTTTGGGAAATTAGCTTGTCATGAAGAAAAATATCACAAAGAAATCTGAATTGCTAGATTTTATTGATGGATTGTTTTACAAAATGATTAGTACAGCAACTGAGTAGATTTCCACATGCTGTGGAAACTTAGCCACAGCACACTTTTTTAACTGATACACGAGGCAAGCACTAAAGCTCAAACAGCAAATACAATTTGGTCAAGCACTTCTTTTAATGATTGAATTCATAGAGGAGACACTGCCTATACATTTTCTAGTTGTCTTACATGAAGTAAAATTGATATGAACAGGATTTTATACACCCTCAGGAGTTCTCCTGCAACAGCGGACATTAGGATTTGACACGTCATTTCTAAAAGCAATGTTTTTTGTTGTTGTTTTTTTTACTTGTATTCCATTTATACCGATTTTTTGGGGTGATATCATTACACATTGAAATCAACGATTTATTATTATACTTTTAAGATAGATTTCTTTTACTTTTGAAATACAAGGAAAATTTGGAGAAAAGAAAAGAAAAAGAATAATAAAAAACTGTAAAAATATGTTTTTTTACAGTGTAACTTTCCTAAAAGTCACCATTCTTCAAACGTAATCAAATAGTTCACTATGTTGTCCCATGGTCTCTTTCACAAGTTAAACACATCAGTTTAAACTATGGTTTCTTTGATGACATTGATCTGTCCTCAGATAACTATTTCAGACATAGACATCACATAAATCATTGTGAATCTGCCTATGCAACAGTTTAAGGATTTTACTTTGTAACTACTTTTACATCTGTGTAAGTGAGACCATAGTAGGTTCCACTGGTGTTAAACTTCAGAACACTGTTATTGAGACAGGTAATTTCCACTGTGGCAGTGTAGGGGAGATCAACTGTAACTCTACCAATAGTGACGTCAACATGTACGGTCTTCCCAGCAGGAACACTAACCGGAAAAGACAGAGTCTCAGTAGTGGATGTCTCTTCTTCTAAAGTATGTGTGCTTTCTGTTCCCACTGTGAAGCTAAATCCAGTAGATACTTCTATTACCTCTGGAATTCCTGCTTTCACCTCAATGTTAAAGCTTGTTTCTAACTTGTTGGTCACAGACCACGATGACTTTTTGGTGACGGTTTTAGACGTTTCCAATTTGTATTCTTGAGTGACAGTAGATTTGTTTTCGTAGGTCATGGACTTGATTTCCTCAACAGCCACCTGGGGTATTACATCATGAAGTGTGGGGTACTGGACATCCTTCAATACGGTAGACTTGATGGTATTAATGAATTGGAAACCTAAGGAATCAATGTCTGAACCAGACCTTCCACAAAGTCCAACGCAGATCCCAGAGCCAACATCAATATGGTACTCAGTTTTCAGCCCCCATTCGGTCATTTGAGGAAAGAACTCCCGTGAGGAACTTGTTCGGAATTTTATAGCACCCAAACGTGTTCCAGCACCATTTCCCCACAGTGAAAGCTTGGTGATATGCTCTCCATCCCCGAACTCAAATTCAGAAAAATCCCCTGCAGGATTTCCAAATTCTTGGTTTTGACCATCAGTAAGCCAAATCTTCAAAGCCTTCACCCGCGAGCTCACAACCCACACCCATATCTTTTTCAGTGTTGCTCCACTGTTGGTACCACTGAAGTCAAAGGCAGAACCTCCTTGTCCTCCAATAACTAAGATGGGCGAAAGGTATGACATTCTTGATTTGATGTGAACCTTCAAAGAAATGGAATACATTAATACATATGACAGGAATCTATATTTTATCCAAAAAAAACATCCATCATTTTCTCAACTCATCTAAAATGTTTCACCTGTGCCAAAAACTTGCCTATAGACAACTCCAGATATTCAAAATGTATTATGGCATTCACTCTGAAGGCTAACATAAAGGGGTTTTGGTTTTCTGATAACCAAATGGTGATTACAGCCTTTCAGCATAGAAACACCTGTAGCTTTGGAAAGTAACAAATCATCAACCTGCCGGAATCAAGTACTTTACAACTGCTCATTGCATTTCAATGAACTATACAACAATGTGCCCGTACAACAGCTAGTAATGTATTGTCTTGTAAAAAGTCCCAACATTACATTATTCTTAATAAGGAAGAGCTATAGTGCATTCATGCCAGTCAGGTTTGTTAATTAATTTACTCATTAATATTATGAAGATGGTTAGATACACAGCATGGCCATTTTTGGTGAGGTTTTGTCTGAACTTAAAAAAGAAGAAAATTGCTCTTAAGTTAAATGGATTGTATAAATTAGCCAATTAGATAGGCCAACACGTTGTATTTCGCTGTCATGTTGAAATGCCATGTTATTATGACATTTCCATAAGTCACTCAATTCACAATTATACAAAACTAAAGGGCGGCACATATTTGACCTATTAACTAATCATGGTCCGAGTTATTGATTTAGGTACTAAAAGGTTAAAACACGCACATCCAGTCCACCTACCAAAATGACAAAAGATGATATTCAAATATATAGCCTACAATAAAGTATGAACACTGGCTTTCTGCTTCCATGAAAAAGGCAGCAATTATTTAGCAAAGCGGAAGGTCTTCATAATCCGATAAAACATTTAGCACTAAACTAACATACTTACAGGGCTTTAGCAAAAGTTGTGATGTTCCTCACCAGACTGATTTTTCCAGATAACAGCTATACAAGAAACGAAAATCCATTAAATAGAGTTGTCCCTGCCCCCACTTACCACCATCTTGGAGAGAAGTAGTGGATGTGTCATAAACACACACACCCAAACACACAGAGTCAGATATGGTTCTTAGTAAGGGCTGACTGTAACTGGTGTTAGTAAACACAGATTGTAGGGCAGATTAGATTAGACATTTATCACAGGATTGCTCAATTTCTGAGTTTTGATGCCACTGTTTCAACTGTGAAGATGATCACCATGACCTCTTGCACCAAAGAAAATGACAGTGTGGGTTACAGCCTTTCACCATTGCATGGAGCCATTTGTTCTTCACAGATCACACCCATCAAGTCAAAGAGAATAGTAACTGGTCCAACTCTATGTCCAAGCCCATGGTATCTGTGGAGGAACACAGTCATCACAGTAGACTCTCCCCACACAAGTCCAATGACTTCATAACTTTCGTGTAGGTCCGTACTATAGCAGTTTGCAGACATACAACACAGATGAGACTCAGGAGAGTAAATTAGAGATAATGGTAGTGGGAGGGTGTTGCACTTTTCTGCTTCTCTTTTCCTCCAGCCACTTCTTTACCTTCTCACACTTTCAAATTGTTTAAACAAGTCTCTATACTCTATTCTCTCTGTATTCTGCACGAAATATTACTGTGTAATACTAATGTGTTTATCAAAACATTCTGGCATAAAAATATAAACAGTTGCATCAAAACTTGCATTGAAACTTGAACTGAAATTGAGCAATTCTGTGGTAAATGGTTCCTCTATTTACATTTACATTTATTCATGTAGCAGACGCTTTTATCCAAAGCGACTTCCAAGAGAGAGCTTTACAAAGTGCATAGGTCACTGATCATAACAACGAGATAGCCACAAAACATTGCGAGTAGCCAAAACATGAAGCACACATTGTGAACAACCAAAATAAGTGCCAAAGGGAAGAACCATAAGAGCATGTAGTTAAGTTAAGTTACAATTAAACAACATGAACTGCTATAAGTGCAAGTGTACCTGTGGAAAAAAGCAAGCAACAATAATAAAACAATATATCACAGCGAGTACAAAAATTTAAATCAGTTACCACTAACCACAAGAGCAACAAGTCTCTGAGCAAGAGTCATTGTGATCCTTGAGGAAACTAACATCGGGTCAAGCGAACCATTCCTAAGGGTCGTTGTACTCCCGGAACAAGTGCGTCTTGAGCCTTTTCTTTTACTTTCCAGCTTCAAGCGTAAAACAATACCATATATTACAAAAAAATCTTCTTTGCACATATATTACGTCTATAACTGGACACTTTAGACCTGCATATACTCATACTCTGGAAGTGATGCGCGCTAAATTATTTTCCAAGTTGGATTTATTGAGCAAAGTCCTGGAAATTTGGCATAAGCAGGTAGAGTTCCCATGTGTGCCTGGAACAGTCAATGCAAGTAACAGGGTGGCTCAGCATGTCTTGTTTATTACTGATAGTACTGTATGTGTAGGGCATGGAGAAGGTTGTTGTTCAAGCTGGTAAAAGCTTAAACTCATTTTACATTGTAATACAACTTTTTTATTTAAAATAAGTGGCCTGTCTGTTGTCATTTGACATAGAATATGCAATTTTCTATTACCTCCACAGGGTGGTGATGTATTTTGAATAATGAGTCAAAGAGTCAAACCAGTGACCTTGTACTATGCATTTAAATGACACACCTCAATGAAACAGTGGTGTGATAGAATGTGCCACTGTGAACTCAGTGTACAGACAAAATTTTCAAAGGCAGATTTCACACATGAAGTGTGATAATGAAGTCTTGTAGTTGACCAGGCCGTGAATGCGTGTGAGTGGGCCGAGGGGGTGAAACATCAGGCCGGGGCTGAGGCCTCGCTTCATCCTGTATGGAAGCCGGCTGACGGACAGGAGTATCCAGCCACACTGACGGTATTGTTTGGTATGTCGTTTTGTCGATGCATAAGGGAACTGGCACCCTTCTCAGTCGGCTAGCGTGCCACCAAGTACCATCGGTGAGGATGAACAGGCCATTCCAAACTGCTGGGTGACTTGTAGAGGGGAAAACGCAATGTTTTATTTTTTTTAAATTACACACATTTATTGTCATGGTGGGCCTACAGACTCTGATCCAGTCTCGTAGACAGGAAAGTAAAGGTGCTAGCATCAAAGAAAGTGTGGAAGCAGGTGTTTCCTGGATTTAATGTAGAGCAGATGTGTGAAAAAGTGCTGGTGAATCTCAATAGTCAAGAATGCACACAATTACATTTTCACCAAAGTGGTGCTCCATCAGATAGACATGCCGGTCTTTCAGATGTGCGATGTATGTGGAGTGATGGATGAGAATCTAATCCAAATGATGTTTGAGTGTGTGGTATTAGAGGGATTCAAAGTCAAATTAACCCTTGTGCTGCCTTCGGGTCACATGACCCAAAGGTTCACAACGAACCATCGTTGTGTTTACCCAATTTGACCGAATACAAAAACAAATAAATAGCATTTTTATTTTAACCTTCGCAATGTGGGGGGTCTGAGACAGCCCGACGGTTAAAAGAAAATGCTTCACTTTGTTTTTGTATGCGGTAAAGTTGTCGAAATACGATGGTTTGGTTTGGAAACGACTGGTGTTGGAAAACTCATGTGGTAGGGCAGAATAGAGGAACCATTTACCACAGGATTGCTCAATTTCTGAGTTCTGATGCAACTGTTTCAACTGTGATGAGTTGAAACAACTATCATGTTAGAGTATTTTGTGGAATACTCACATTATACTGAAAATCCTGGCTCCAAAGCATGTTGGGATAGCCAGCACTTCTGCTACGTCAGCACTTCTTTACCCCTTTGTCTTCCCCTAACCTTAGGAATTACCTATTTGCTTATTTATTAAAACATGTCTTATTTATGTTCTTAATCCGACACAAATTGACCCTGACAGATGGCAAGTGGCCAAAAGGAGGTGTGGGCGTCAGCCTGCTAGACCTCGCTGGAAGGTGGGAGAGGAACGACTTGGTTCTTAGGAAGGGCTGACTGTAACTGGTGTTGGAAAACACATGTGGTAGGGCAGAATAGAGGAACCATTTACCACAGGATTGCTCAATTTCTGTGTTCTGATGCAACTGTTTCAACTGATGAGTTGAAATAACTATCACCATGACCTCTTGCACCAAGGAAAATGACAGTTTGGGTTACAGCCTTTCATGAGAGACCCTGAGCACAAATGGACACCCACAAGATGCCACGCCCCCCACTTCCACCTAGTCCATGCCAGGCTCTCTCCTGCCTGGAAAGGTGGGCATAGGACAACTCTCCGTGGAGATTGTACTGATGTGTGCCTTTTCGTGGAATACTCACATTATACAGAAAATCCTGTCTCCAAAGCATGTTGGGATAGCCAGCACTTCTGCTACGTCAGCACTTCTTTACCCCTTTGTCTTCCCCTAACCTTAGGAATTACCTATTTGCTTATTTATTAAAACATGTCTTATTTATGTTGAGGTAGTGCATTCCCTGACCTCAAGTCTTACCTCCAGGTAGCATCCTACCCATGGTTAACTTAACTCCCAGATTTCCCCTATTTTTGAGTTAGGAAAGAGGGTGGGGTTGAAATGGGGGTTAGATTTTGATCTGGGACTGGGAGGGGGTTTAAGGTTAGTGTGTACGGGCACAGGGGCTCATTATCTAGACCCAAGAGAAAATAAAATGAAAAGATTGAGAGAAAAAACAAAGGAGAAAACAAAAGATTTAAGAGAAAAAGAATGAATACAAGTTTATTTTCCTTCCTTTTACAGGAAGATCTAAAAAAATGAATACGTGCAAAGAAAGCGGAGGGGGGAGAGGAGGTTTAAGATCAGGGTTGTAGAGCAAAGGAGGGGTTTTATTTGGGAATGGGGGGGTGGGTTTAGGGTGAGAGGAGGACGATATTTGGATATAGGCTTGGGGGGGACCTCTACTAAAAGGGAGGACATATATAGGGTTACCTAAATCTAAACCCCACCCCACCTCTGATCCTAAACCTAACCTCTCTATCATTCCTGTTCCTCTGCTCACAAATCCCAGAAACAGACAGACCTCCAACCACAACTCCCTCCCCAGACCAGCAGAGGGCAATCATCCCCCTAGTAACCACATTCTCACACATAATCAGGCCCCTACACCATGCACTCCACAACACACATCAGAGCCGGCCCAAGGCATAAGCGAACTAAGCGGCTGCTTAGGGCCACATGGCCACCAGAGGGCCCCCAAGAGCTCATGAAATTACATCTTAATTAAAAATAATTATATATTATGTTAATGGTAATTATACAAATTCGGAGGGCCCCCTAAATCAATTCTGCTTAAGGCCCCATAAAGGCTTGGGCCGGCCCTGAAACACATACCCACCTATGGAACCATACAGATCTGGAACCATACCGAAGTCATACAAATACACACATACATACCAAATTCAGTAACATGCCCCAACTGCCAAACCCCACACCAACCACTCACTACAGAAAAATACAATTAATTACAAACTCCCACAGCCAGACCCCGATAACCTCACCAACCATACACACGTCCAACCCAGCGGAGGCATGTAGAAAGGAAGTGGGTCACTCTTTTAAACACAATCACACCAACAGGACTAAATGAAAAAAACTAAACAGGGAGTCAGGTGGCTGAGCGGTGAGGGAATCGGGCTAGTAATCCGAAGGTTGCCAGTTCGATTCCCGGTCATGCCAACTGACGTTGTGTCCTTGGGCAAGGCACTTCACTCTACTTGCCTCGGGGGAATGTCCCTGTACTTACTGTAAGTCGCTCTGGATAAGAGCGTCTACTAAATGTAAATGTAAACAACACATTTTCACAAAGGAACAGAGACGATATATACAAGATTAACAAAATACCTCATCACTCCAGCTGTTTGTATGTTTTTGACATACATACCCATAACTGTGGCAATCCTGGTGCTCGAGTGATCCAGGGGAGGTACTTCCCGCTCCCCGACCAGCTAACAAGGACCACAGTTGCGCCTCGTCAGCCAATCAGGGCGAGGCACAGCATAAAAGCCGGCCAGTAAAGGATCAAAAGGGAGCAATTGAGGTGAGAGCCGCATTGAAAATTACATGCCTTCTTGTTATCTTTTTTGTCCAGCTTAGAGAGACACCAGGACCATGTGAGATGACCGTGGACCTTTCCCTCCATTGAGGGTTAGGTTAATTGAGGATTGCTTTACTTTTGTGTTTTCTGTTAAATAAATGCCCTACCTGGGCTAAACCTGTCCCTGATTGTGTCGTTTTTTGGGGTCATACGAGGTCAAAGCATGAGTGAGCTGCGTGGTTACTACGGTACACATACCCATACATACACACATATGCACACATACAAGTTTACATGCTTATGGTCACCTGCATTGTCTTTAATACAAAAATATAAATAAATGGTCAAATTGTAATTGTAGTTCCAGGGCATCACTTAGTGGTCACTTTTATGAACTGCCCCTGTGGAAAAGACAAAATAAACAAACACCTTTACGGGTGTCCACAATAGTAGAAAACTGGTTTCTAGGACACTGCAAGCTTCTCACGTCAGGCTCATTTGTCCAAGACTAAAATCTGATCAATTTGGAAAACTAAGTAGGTGTGCTTTGGGAAATTAGCTTGTCATGAAGAAAAATATCACAAAGAAATCTGAATTGCTAGATTTTATTGATGGATTGTTTTACAAAATGATTAGTACAGCAACTGAGTAGACTTCCACATGCTGTGGAAACTTAGCCACAGCACACTTTTTTAACTGATACACGAGGCAAGCACTAAAGCTCAAACAGCAAATACAATTTGGTCAAGCACTTCTTTTAATGATTGAATTCATAGAGGAGACACTGCCTATACATTTTCTAGTTGTCTTACATGAAGTAAAATTGATATGAACAGGATTTTATACACCCTCAAGAGTTCTCCTGCAACAGCGGACATTAGGATTTGACACGTCATTTCTAAAAGCAATGTTTTTTGTTGTTGTTTTATTCCATTTATACCGATTTTTTGGGGTGATATCATTACACATTGAAATCAACGATTTATTATTATACTTTTAAGATAGATTTCTTTTACTTTTGAAATACAAGGAAAATTTGGAGAAAAGAAAAGAAAAAGAATAATAAAAAACTGTAAAAATATGTTTTTTTACAGTGTAACTTTCCTAAAAGTCACCATTCTTCAAACGTAATCAAATAGTTCACTATGTTGTCCCATGGTCTCTTTCACAAGTTAAACACATCAGTTTAAACTATGGTTTCTTTGATGACATTGATCTGTCCTCAGATAACTATTTCAGACATAGACATCACATAAATCATTGTGAATCTGCCTATGCAACAGTTTAAGGATTTTACTTTGTAACTACTTTTACATCTGTGTAAGTGAGACCATAGTAGGTTCCACTGGTGTTAAACTTCAGAACACTGTTATTGAGACAGGTAATTTCCACTGTGGCAGTGTAGGGGAGATCAACTGTAACTCTACCAATAGTGACGTCAACATGTACGGTCTTCCCAGCAGGAACACTAACCGGAAAAGACAGAGTCTCAGTAGTGGATGTCTCTTCTTCTAAAGTATGTGTGCTTTCTGTTCCCACTGTGAAGCTAAATCCAGTAGATACTTCTATTACCTCTGGAATTCCTGCTTTCACCTCAATGTTAAAGCTTGTTTCTAACTTGTTGGTCACAGACCACGATGACTTTTTGGTGACGGTTTTAGACGTTTCCAATTTGTATTCTTGAGTGACAGTAGATTTGTTTTCGTAGGTCATGGACTTGATTTCCTCAACAGCCACCTGGGGTATTACATCATGAAGTGTGGGGTACTGGACATCCTTCAATACGGTAGACTTGATGGTATTAATGAATTGGAAACCTAAGGAATCAATGTCTGAACCAGACCTTCCACAAAGTCCAACGCAGATCCCAGAGCCAACATCAATATGGTACTCAGTTTTCAGCCCCCATTCGGTCATTTGAGGAAAGAACTCCCGTGAGGAACTTGTTCGGAATTTTATAGCACCCAAACGTGTTCCAGCACCATTTCCCCACAGTGAAAGCTTGGTGATATGCTCTCCATCCCCGAACTCAAATTCAGAAAAATCCCCTGCAGGATTTCCAAATTCTTGGTTTTGACCATCAGTAAGCCAAATCTTCAAAGCCTTCACCCGCGAGCTCACAACCCACACCCATATCTTTTTCAGTGTTGCTCCACTGTTGGTACCACTGAAGTCAAAGGCAGAACCTCCTTGTCCTCCAATAACTAAGATGGGCGAAAGGTATGACATTCTTGATTTGATGTGAACCTTCAAAGAAATGGAATACATTAATACATATGACAGGAATCTATATTTTATCCAAAAAAAACATCCATCATTTTCTCAACTCATCTAAAATGTTTCACCTGTGCCAAAAACTTGCCTATAGACAACTCCAGATATTCAAAATGTATTATGGCATTCACTCTGAAGGCTAACATAAAGGGGTTTTGGTTTTCTGATAACCAAATGATGATTACAGCCTTTCAGCATAGAAACACCTGTAGCTTTGGAAAGTAACAAATCATCAACCTGCCGGAATCAAGTACTTTACAACTGCTCATTGCATTTCAATGAACTATACAACAATGTGCGCGTACAACAGCTAGTAATGTATTGTCTTGTAAAAAGCCCCAACAATACATTATTCTTAATAAGGAAGAGCTATAGTGCATTCATGCCAGTCAGGTTTGTTCATTAATTTATTCATTAATATTATGAAGATGGCTAGATACACAGCATGGCCATTTTTGGTGTGGTTTTGTCTGAACTTAAAAAAGAAGAAAATTGCTGTTAAGTTAAATGGATTGTATAAATTAGCCAATTAGATAGGCCAACACGTTGTATTTCGCTGTCATGTTGAAATGCCATGTTATTATGACATTTCCATAAGTCACTCAATTCACGATTATACAAAACTAAAGGGCGGCACATATTTGACCTATTAACTAATCATGGTCCGAGTTATTGATTTAGGTACTAAAAGGTTAAAACACGCACATCCAGTCCACCTACCAAAATGACAAAAGATGATATTCAAATATATAGTCTACAATAAAGTATGAACACTGGCTTTCTGCTTCCATGAAAAAGGCAGCAATTATTTAGCAAAGCGGAAGGTCTTCATAATCCGATAAAACATTTAGCACTAAACTAACATAGCTACTTACAGGGCCGTTGTGAATAAGTAGCAAAAGTTGTGATGTTCCTCACCAGACTGATTTTTCCAGATAACAGCTATACAATAAACGAAATCCATTAAATAGAGTTGTCCCTGCCCCCACTTACCACCTTCTTGGAGAGAAGTAGTGGATGCATAGGCAGAAATCCCGGGGGGGACAGGGGGGACACGACCCCCCAATACTGGTAAAAATAGGATTTGTCCCCCCCAATAAATCAATGTAAACATAAGGACATTTTAATAATATTAATAATATACATCTAACTTATTACAATGTAGGCTGTGTGTTACAGCAGTAATGTTGGTGTCCCCCTCAGGAATTGCTCTTGCGAAAATGTCATATAATTGTCCCCCCCCAAAATTGATAGCAGATTTTCGCCACTGAGTGGATGTGTCACAGACTCACACCCAAATACACAGTCAGATATGGCTCTTAGAAACCACCACAGAAAGACCTGATTAGGATCAGGTTTGCGATATGATCAGGCACCACCCTTAAATGTTAACACCATCTCTCAACAGATGAAAAGTATTTTTTGGCTATGTAAATGTGGTCTTTAAAAAAAAATCTTATTTGCAAATATGTTTTTGGGAGAGCAAAAGGTGAAGTGTAATTTTAAACCGGGTCCTACAGGGTTAAGAATCACCACAGAAAGACCTGATTAGGATCAGGCTTGCGATATGATCAGGCACTACCCTTAAATGTTACACCATCTGTCAACAGATGAAAGTTTAAACTGGAAATTATTATTTAATAATCTGGCCGAAGTAACTTTAGGACTTTGCCTGCCAGTTCAATCATCTGTCACTGGCACCAGTTAATATTTAAAGTTTATTTGGTATAGCAACTTTCGCAGAACCAGGTCACAAAGTCCTTCACAAAAAACGTTAAAATGGAGAAAGACAGACAAAAAGAGTTTTCATGGATGTAGCCTACTTACATTTTACAACTGATATAAGTATGCATGCTTATTTTTTTGAAATATTGCATGTATTAAAAAGCATACAACATACATTTGTACTGTTAATTTACACTTTAAAATACTAAACGGTGAAAGTAGAATGAAACAGGGTTCTCTTCTGATTTTCCTTGGTGCAAGAGGTAATGGTGATAGGTGGCAGCCTCACAGTTGAAACAGTTGCATCAAAACTCAGAAATTGAGCAATCCTGTGTAAAAGAGTCCTAAACTATATTCTGACTTTAACTTCCACACTAAGTTTTCCCTTTCTACTGATGTTTAAAGAATGTATTCTTATTGCATTTAATTAATTAGGAAAGCCCTTTGAAACAAGCTCATTCAAACATTTAGGGGGGCTGGGGGGAATTTTTTAATAAGCTTGAAATGTATATTAGGAAAACTTACTAATATAACAAGTTTCTGGAAATAAAGTTTGACAAATATTATTTGCAAATGTGTTTTTTTGAGAGCGAAAGGTGATGTTGTAATTTTAAACCTGACCCTGGGAGTCAGGTGCCTGAGCGGTTAGGGAATCGGGCTAGTAATCCGAAGGTTGCTAGTTCGATTCCCGGCCGTGCCAAATGACTTTGTGTCCTTGGGCAAGGCACTTCACCTTATTTGCCTCGGGGGTAATGTCCCTGTACTTACTGTAAGTCGCTCTGGATAAGAGCGTCAGCTAAATGACTAAATGTAAATGTAAACCGGGTCTTACAGGGTTAAGAATCACCACAGAAAGACCTGATTAGGATCAGGCTTGCGATATGATCAGGCACTACCCTTAATTGTTAACGCCATCTGTCAACAGATGAAAGTTTAAACTGGAAATTATTATTTAAGAATCTGGCTGACGTAACTTTAGGACTTTGCCTGCCAGTTTAATCATCTGTCACTGGCACCAGTTAATGTTTAAAGTTTATTTGGTATAGCAACTTTCGCAGAACCAGGTCACAAAGTCCTTCACAAAAAAACGTTAAAATGGAGAAAGACAAGAGTTTTCATGGATGTAGCCTACTTACATTATACAACTGATGTAAGTATGCATGCTTATTATTTTGAAAGATTGCATGTATTAAAAAGCATACAACATACATTTGTTATTGTTAATTTACACTTTAAAATACTAACAGCGAAAGTAGAATGAAACAGGGTTCTCTTCTTGTTTTTCTATGTGCAAGAGGTAATGGTGATAGGTGGCAGCCTCACAGTTGAAACAGTTGCATCAAAACTCAGAAATTGAGCAATCCTGTTCATTTTGAACGAATCCTTACAAGGACTCGGGAGTAACGAGTCCTCTCAAAGAGTGATTCGTTCATTTTCTCGTGGCCGCGCATCGGGACTGTTGCATAGGCTCGTCCAAGTAAACAGAAATGATTCGTTCATTTCCCGACTTGGTCTTCGGGTACGAGTATTTGGATAATTTTTCACGTGACCTGCATAGGCTCTGTAGTGGTAGCTAGAGGAAACGCTAGAGGGAACGATTCGTTCATAGGCTCTGTAATCTATGTTCTGTGTACTTATGTAGCCAGGTGAGCTATGGGTAGGGATTGTTCTTGAACTGTTTAAATACTATTGTTTGTTCTAATAGAAGTTAGTAACTTGAATAGTGGCTTCTTTTAGTTGAGGTTACACTGCCACTTTAAGAGCAGTTAACTGTTAGCTCGCGAGGGTGTTGAGATCGCGTTTCACGTCATACAAGTCAGCGCGGGTAGATGACAGTAAGAAATAGCTACCAAGTCAGGTGTGTATTCTTGCCGACAAAGTAATGAGGCTTAGGTTTGATATCTAGGTTGCTCATTTGGAGTACGGTTTGTTTATTCTTTTAATACATTTGGCTAAGTTTGCAGAATAAGAGTCAGTATAAGAAAGAAGTATTACATCAGAAAGCTTAAAGATTAATACTTTTATCACTGAGTGCAGTCAGGGAAAAAACCCCCACAAATAAATATAAATAATCTTGATATTACTGTGTCCAGTCTTACTTTTACCAGGCCACACTTATATGTTATGCCAGGTTGCTTTGCGTTGTCTTGTCCTAAGAATTTCAGTGCCCAGTCTGACCCTGTGTTGTTCTGTGCATCTGACAATAAACGACTTGAACTTGAACTCTTTGTCACGGTGCAGGAGGGAGGACCCAAACGAAGGGAGAGAGGCAGACAGGATTTCAAGAAACAAATGGTTTAATCTTCTCAAACTGGGAAAAGGCTGGGTACTGACAAGTACATTATGACAAGGTCAAGACAAGGACAGGACACAAAATAGGAACCTAAATACACAGCCAAACAAGACACAGGTGGACACAATAACACTAACGAGCGAACAGAAACGAACACAGCAATCAACAAGACCATAAGACAGAACACAAGGGAAAAACAGAACTAAACAATGGGGGCACGACCGTGGCCTTGACACTCTTTGCATAAAAGCGATTTAATTGGGTGTGCTTGTGTCAGCAAGGCACACTACGTTATCTCACATATATATTTATTTCTTTATTGGGTGTGCTTTGTTGAGGTTCAAATTTGGGTGGAGAAGAATGAGGTGAAATGCGAGACCAAGTTCTTTGTAGTTTAATAAGATAAGAAATGATACAAATCAAACACTGAATACAATACACCATGGTGTCTCGATCTAGATCGGCGATACCAGTCAATGTTACCAGTCTCGCTTCATAGAGTAAACGAAGGATACATCCTCCACCGCCTAAAACCGGTTCTGTCTCCTCTAGACCCACAGAGTTGTGTGACCTAATGTATCTTTTATCAGTGTGGACTCAAGAGTTGTGAGGCCCATTGTACCCTCTCCTTGTCCCATGGTGCGGTCATGGTGTGGTCCTCTCGCCCCCCCCCCCTGTCCGTATGCTGACTTATTGCATTCCTCTTCTCACGAAAAGATACATTCTCTTGAGAATTACCCCTTTCTCCGCTTCTCTCAGACATAGTCACATGCTGGTGCACAATCATACGTTTGGAATATATGTTCATCATTATCATCACTTATTTTATCTGAAGCATTGATTATATCTGGAGTACATGTTCAGCATTGTAATTACACATTTTGGTATATCTGAAGTATTGACTGTCTTTTTATGTAACAGAGACATAGAACATGGAAGAGCAGCATAGATTAGCAGAATAGATTTAATTCCTCCACAGTTTGCGTCAGAAAGGCACACTTATCTCACATATATAGTTGGGTGTGCTTGCATCAGCAAGGCACACACTATGTTATCTTATGTATTTATTTTTTGGGTGTGCTTGCATTAGCAAGGCACACACTATGTTATCTCACATATATATTTATTAGGCGTGCTTGCCTTTGGCAAGAGCACAACCTATTGTAATCTCATATATTTTTTGGGTGTGCTCAAGCCTTCGGCGAGCACAACCATTGTTCTCTCTCATATATATTTAAACTTGAATATTTGCACTACATAGACAACGTCGGTGTCAAAATGTCCGTCTTGAGTTGACCGCTGCCACAGTAGCCGTGAAAATGGACGGTGTCCTGAGAAGAGAGCTCAAAGTAGATCTTGAACAATCAATGTTCTGGACTGACAGTACGGTGGTGCTGAGATATCTTCAAAATGAGACGACACGTTTCCGCACGTTTGTGGCGAACAGAACTTCAGCTATCCTGAAAGGCTCTGATGTGGAACAATGGAGACATGTTGGCACTGACAAGAACCCGGCTGACTACGCCTCTAGAGGCCAAAGAGTGGATGAATTCTTGAAGAACACAAGTTGGGTGTCAGGCCCAGAATTCCTCTGCAGTCCAGTTGAGTGCTGGCCAAAGACTCCATTGAACAATGCAGAAATCACTTCAGATGATCCTGAGAACAAAAGAGTTAAAGTAAACTCCATAAATGTGACAGAACATGTAAATCCATTCAAGAAACTGATAAACTACTTCTCATCGTGGATAACGTTGAAACGAGCTGTGGCATGGTTCTTGAAGCTTAAAGCCATGCTTTGGAGTCGTGAAGAAGGCGTGAAGAGCTGAATGCAGCCTGTGAGAAAGCCAGCATTGACAGTGGTCAACAGCCAAACCACAGTCGGATGGACAGTCTCAAAGAAAGCATCAAAAACGCACATATTTCAGTGGAAAACCTTGATGAGGCAGAGCTTCACATAGTCAGATTCTGTCAGAAGGAGAAATTCTCTGAAGAAATGTCCTCTCTGTTCAAAGGACAGAATGTGAAACGCAGCAGCCACTTGTATTAGTTAAATCCCATACTTCAAGACGGCCTGTTGCGTGTTGGTGGAAGGCTGAGTCGTGCAGCTATGCCAGAGAGCAGCAAGCAGCCTGTCATCTTGTCAAGAGACTTCCACATAACCAATCTGGTTCTCCAACAGATCCATGAAGACATGGAGGGCGCAATCACATGCTCTCTGAATTGCGTCAGAAGTTTTGGATCCCGAGTGCCTACACGGCTGTCCGAAAGGTCCTTGGAAAGTGTGTGACCTGTCGCCGCTTACATGGAAAGGTTGGAAAACAACTAATGGCTGACCTCCCACAAGAGCGAGTACTGCCGGATGACCCACTCTTCACAAGAGTCGGTGTGGATTACTTTGGACCATTTGAGGTGAAACGTTGACGAAGCCTCATAAAGAGTCTTTATGTTTATGTTTAGCCGTGCGTGCAGTGCATATTGAGCTTGCCTCATCATTAGACACAGATCCGTGCATAAATGCACTCAGGCGCTTCATAGCACGACAAGGACAAGTGAAAGATATTCGTTCGGATAATGGGACAAATTTTGTTGGAGCGAACCGCGAGCTGAAGGCGGCCGTTGCCGACTGGAACTCCTCACAGTTTCAGCATCTGTTCCACCAACATGGGATCAAGTGGTCATTCAATCCTCCTGCCGCTTCACATCATGGTGGAGCGTGGGAACAGCTGATAAGATCCATAAGGAAAGTGCTGAATTCTACTGTGAGAGAGCAAGTCCTTGAAGAAGAAGGCCTTCATACAGTCCTGTGCGAGGCAGAGTCGATCATCAACAGCCGACCTATCACAAAAGCATCAAGTGATCTGAGTGATTTGGAGGCTTTGATGCCAAATCATCTCCTGTTACTGAAAACAAAGCCATCCTTACCTCCAGGATTGTTTAACCAGTATGACCTCTACACACGGCGTAGATGGAAGCAGGTGCAATATATGTCCAATCTATTCTGGAAAAGATGGATAAAAGAATATTTACCTCAACTCCAGGAGCGCCAGCGCTGGGCCACAGCTTCAAGAAATTTTGCGAAAGGAGACGTTCTTCTTGTAAGCATTTATCAAAGGAATACATTGTAAACCTGAAATGGTCTTCCATTTTCCATTAGCATATGTAATCAGTGGTTGTCCATAATTGATGGCTTGTATGACAATAATAATATGGAAATAGTCACCATGGACAAATTCAGTGTGGGCCGTGCAGGTGCTGGGACAGGGGCCGAGGCTGAGGCAGAGGCCATTCCCAGTGGAGGAGGGGCAGAGGTAGAGGTCCGTGCCACAGTTTGTCCAGTGGTTGGCTGGATTAAGGACAAAGAGATCCATGTCAGACACCACATTACTGAGCACATCACAAAGTGATTATTTTAGTGTTTTGGTGTGAAGAAGTCTCATTCACATTACCTTTGGGGTTGTGAAAGCGACACGTACACTGCTGTGTCCCACCAAACAGCATTCTTTGGCCACACAATTGCAACGGGCACTTCTCAATCTGTGCCACTGAAAACAAACATATTTTTTACAGAAAACAATCCAATAGAAATGGAACGTTTTGACATATCTTTTATTGGTGACTGAAGTTGCTGTTCATTCTCATCATCATTCAGTAATCTTTCATAGGCCATCACAATACATCAATGTTTTTCAGTGATCTTTAGTCATTTTACATACCTTTTGAAAAAAGTCGTACCACCTCTTCTGTCTTGGGGCTGGCCTGTTGCCTG